>NC_079517.1:13687868-13717754 GCF_000801105.2 Raphanus sativus
TAGTTTACTTTAGACGAAGATATAGCTAGGCTGTTAGCCTAAGCCGCACTCCATGGCCGTTTTTCTTCTATTGCTTTACCCAATTTTCCACATCTACTCTCCATTAGTCTTTTCCCATTTCAAGGGCCTAGCCATATCAACCTTATTGTTTTATCAGAGATATTCATTTGATAAAAAATGAAAATAATTATGCTTACTACTTATTTCAGTTTCAATTTTGATAACAGAAATATTGAATTTTATTTGGAGTATAACAAAACAATATCTAGATTGAAAGACGTTTGAGGTGAAACTAATAATGCATAATGTAGCTTAGGATTGGAGGAATTAGAAACTTTGATCCATCAACTTCTAGTACTTATTAGTCAAAAAAACTGTTTAGTTTAAGAACAAAACTTCACAGGTAACTTATTTATCACCTTTTAAGTAGTTAAAGTATATGTAATATTATAGTTATGCTTTTGTTAATTACTTAATCGTCATTGTCATGACCAAGTCCATGGACCAATTTAGTAATTGAATCACAACATATGTTCCTCAGAAAAAAAAAATTACATTATAATTTTGAAAAATCTCAACACATAGACATTATACATTCAAAGACAACAAGGTCAGAAGGACAGTTTCATATACAAAGCAAATCTTCCAAGGAAAAGTTTCATATTATTCTACTATAGGACATGTTCAAACTTCAAACGGTGCACTTCACGGTCAAATAATATATGACTAAGTAAAACCAAAATCCTGACCAAGTCAAGACACTCTACTAAACGTTCTAGATCAATACATAATACACAGTTTTACATACATTTTATCCACACAAATTTTATAACATTTATATATAAGTTACCTTGTCTCTCAAGGCAAGAACTTTTCCAGCAAATTCCCAAAGAAGAAACTGGTTTTGGCCATCCTCCTCCTGTTCCAGCTTGGCCTTCTTCTTTCCTTCTTCTGCTTTGGTACCTTGTTCTTCACGTTAACCATCATACTGTGTCGATCTCTCCACGTAACGCATCTATCGTCTTCACGTCCACTGGATTTCCTGAAGCATCTCTCACATAGAAAACGTTAACCGCTTGTTCTCCTACTGTTGTCACACCAGCTCTCGTCACTGAAAGACCATGCTCTCTCAGAATCCTAGTCACTTCCGACAAAGTCAACTCTGTCCTTTGCACATAGCTCTAAACTCCAGCCTAGATTGATTTCAAACAATTTTAAGAATTGTTGCTTAACGCAAGAAACACTAAAAGAAGATGTTTGTGCAGTGTGTTTAAGGGTTAACTTACCTCACTGAATTGAGTTTCAGACAATAACTTAAGGAACTGTTACTTCTAGTGCAAGAAACATTAAAAGAAGATGTGTGTGTGTTAAGGGTTAACTTACTGAGTGTTAGACAATAACTTTAGGAACTGTTGCTTATGGTGCAAGAAACATCAAAGAAGATGTGTGTGTTTAAGGGTTAACTTACCTCACCGAATCGAGTTTCAGACAATAACTTAAGGAACACTTCTAGTGCAAGAAACACTAAAAGAAGATGTGTGTGCTTATGGGTTAACTTACCTAACTGAATTGAGTTTCAGACAATAACTTAGGGGACTGTTACTCCTAACGCAAGAAACACCAAAAGGTGTGTGTTTAAGGGTTAACTTACCTTACTGAATTGAGTTTCAGACAATAATTCAAGGAACTGTTACTTCTAGTGCAAGAAACATCAAAGGAAGATTTGAAGAGTTGTATTAAGCTTCTTACCTCGCTGACTCTTCTATGAATTGCAGCTTCTAGGCATTTAATTACTCTCTCTTTCTCTCCTTCCGAGTCAAGAGTGCAACCATCTTTGTGTCTGATGAAATACTCCTGAGAGGCATGAGGACCGTTGGAAGAAATCGTAGCGTGAAACACAATGTACTGCATGTCCGTGAGCGTGCATACAATGTCGAACATGAGCTTAGCTCGATCCTCACAGCTCACGCTTATCACAGAGTAACCTTTCTCTTCACAATGCTCAACCGTGATCTTTGGGTCGAGTCCAGGGCAAGCATCAACCTTAGTCGTCACTGCTTCATAGTCTCTATCAGCGAAAAGCATCTGATGAAGCCTACGGTCGACATGAGTTGAACCAATGGAGAGACTCGTCCTAGCAACTTTCTCGTCTTCTTGCTCACACCCGCGTATCACAAGGTTGAGCTGCTCTTCCATCGCAGACAATCTTTCCGGATCATCAACGGCTCTAGAGGTCTCGTTATCATTCACGTAGAGGACACAAGCGATCCTACGGTTATGAGTCCATGCTTCAGCTGCCGCCACGTTGAAGTGGAGGTCTGCTAGCACAGCTGAGATCTCGGACAAGAGACCAGGGCGGTCACGAGCAATGATCTCGATCGATGTGTGGTCGCCTAGTGAATGGACACCGACTCTTTTACCTGGCCAAGTGTTTTGTGAAGACGTTGCATGGCCCTTTGGTCCTAACACCTAACAAGAAACACAAGAATCATATATAAATTAAAACAAAACCATATATTTAGAGTTTTTGTAATTACATTACCTTCTCGATGTAATCAATGGTTTTGCTATCAGTAATTTTGTTTCCTTGTTGATCAGTGACATGGAATACTATTTAAGATGGAAAAAATGGTATCAAATGAGATGTTTTCTAGTTGTTGTTGTGAATGTGTAAAAAAATGTGTAGTTATTTACCGTCCATGAACCATCCACCATCAGAAGAGATGTATGCTTTGGTGATTATGAGATCAAGATCGGTTAGAACTTGCACAACTTCAAGTAGTATACCAGGTTTGTTCATACTATCAACCTATTAATAATTACACTCACCACATAAAATTTTACTGACAATCATCAAATGGAGTTAATCAGAAAAGGAAAGATGATTTACCTTGACAAGAGTGCATTCTTTGCAGCTAGTGTTGTCTATAGAAACACTGCAACAACAACATTGAAAAGAATGAGCCTTAAGTATGTGATAACGTTAAAGGAGTTGGTGATTTATATTATTACCTTGGAGGATTTATTCTGGAGCTCAAGTTCTCATATTCAGGATCGAAATAAGGCCAGTAAACTTTAGCCATAAATTTTTAAGCTCTTTCACACGTTCTGAAGTTAATCAGAAGAACTTGTTTATATATATCAACAAGACACAGAAGAAGACAAAGCAGCTCTCAACAAGTTGCAAGAAGATAAGATATCAGGAGATTTTGCCTGCAGAGTCAAAATAAGTGAATCTTGGCCACTAAGTAACTAGACAGAAGAAGGGGAATCTAGAGAAGAATAGATAAAGAGAGACCACAAGCTAATATTCTCTCTGCTCCTTTCTCTGGTCATTCTCAACAAGAGATAAACAGAAGTAAGAAGAACAGATTCGTAACTGTTTAACTAGTGAAAATCAAAACTAAAAAGATATATTCTGAGCAACTGTTTTAATTCTTTTCTCTTTTTTTTCTCTCTAAGAGTTGACATGAGATTCTCTCTATTTTGCATAAAGGAATCCATGAACTTAGAAGGAGCTGTCAAAGTGAAAAAGAAATATAAAGTAATAAAATAAAAAAAAAACTTTGATACAAGAAGATATCATTGGTCAAAGATGGAATCTAAAATGTAACACATCGAATACACTGTACTTTAGTATAAAAAATAAAATAATGATAATATGCCAAATTTGCCGCTGAGAACAGCGTCGAACAGTGTCGCACCGCCACACCACCAACAACAACAATAATGAAGATGAGACAAACTCTGTTAGTAGATTCCGTGAAATCTCGTGAGGTTTTCCACACTAAGATTGGAAGATAATAGTTTTACAAAAACCCATTTGTGACAGAACCACAACTTGTGAAAGACAGTGAAGAAAAGCCAAAAAAGATTATAGACTTTGAAATCTTAAGAGAGTCTGAATGAATAGTTTACCTTTAGTATGAGAGAGCTTGGAGAAAAGCTCAAGTTTTGTGGAGACGGCGAGAGAGGAGAGACAAAGAGAGAAAATCTATGGAGATTATTACAAATCTTTACATCTTTTTAGAAGACAAAAGATACACGGAGGAGACAGAGACAGAAGCAGAGCAAGTGTCCTCAAGCAAAAACAAAAGAGATGTCTGTCTGCTCTCTCTCTTCTCTCTCTCTCTATTTTAATGAGATTGCAATACCTCTTTCTGAGTCAAGAGGCTTTAATAGGAATCCAGTGAAATAATAGTACGAGAAACTTTTTGAAATTTAACTGAAATTATTTTTTTTCTTAGCTTTTAATTAAATGAGTATTAGTCAGACATGACGAAGCGAACATTATAATTAGTGGTGGTGTTAATACCAACTATTCCACTCTCCCGCCCACACTCTCTACAGCGCGTGTCCTACACCCTCATTATTAATATTTTTAGTCCACATCACTGTTTAGAAAGAACTTTATGTGTGTGTTGGAGTTGGTAAGGGGTAATTTATACCACACTAATCAGTCTAATCTGAATAATTACTTTGTGAATAACGCATATAGCTCGTGGAGATAGAAACACGTTTGGATCTCACGGTGCGGTTTTCAGTCACTTGGTTGCTTTATCGATATGGAATGACTAAACTAAAACGGTTAAAAGTAAAAGTAGACGATAACAGACACACACATACGACATAACGGCTGTTTAATATAATACTAATACTATATTTGATAATATTATAAAGAGTTCTATTTTTGGGCTTCATTAATTTTCTGGTTACATTTTGTAAGGCCCAATATTCAAGAAACTTCAAATCGACTTAACATCTCCTTGGATGGATGGATAAACAGAGAAGATATATTAATCATCCTTGTAGCTGGTGGGGCAGGTGCTCGAACTCAAGACATGTACTGATACATCCTTTGCCGGGTTAGTGTATCCTTCAGTCAATTTGAATAAAAATTCACAGATGATTAAAAAAATTGCCAATTTTGAATTACAAATGGCATGTGACAATATTATTATAATTTAATTAATATATTTGCTCTCCATGGGCTTCTCCTACCACCAACACAACTTTGCCGTCAATTTGTATGATTCACATTATCCCTAGATATTGTTTCACCAAACAAATGTTTTTATAGTGGTTGCTATAAATTGATGAAAATGCCAAAGTCACAAAAGCTAAGAGAAGATTCCGTACTTTGCTCTTTAAACTAATCCCCTCCCTACATTGCATCCTCTCTACGTCACTCTACCCCTCATTGCCCCGATGGTCCATTAATTACTTTAAGTTGCTAAACTACATTCATCATTTTTGTCTTATATATCCATGCATACATCACAAAACACTTCACTTGTTTTCTTTGTCAACCACAAACAGTACACATTAATCCAGCCAAATCTGCAATAATTCATACCATCTACCAAGATTCTTATAACAATAAGTGATTATTTTGAAAAAAAAAAGTGATTATTTTGAATAATACTTCTCCTTTATAAGAATTCTTAATAAGTTCAAAGCATGTGAACTCAAATGTAATATAGATTCTGATATTTCTAGCTTGAAAATATCTCTTTTTGTTGGTTATAATATTTACACAGAAGAAAAACTATGGTTGAACCCAATATATAACTCCAAGAACATTGTAAGAAGAAAGATCAAATTGTAGAACTAGAGTGATGTGAAAGATTGATTCTCCTCAACTACGGGTGGCTGATAAACAACATAATGCTTTATTTAGATACCTAAATTTGAATTGTTGTGTCACAAAGGATTATTATTGAAATAAAGTTTAGATGACCATAGAAGCCTAGATATTTCTTGAAAAGGAGCAAACTTCTAATAAAAAAGGAAACTGGAAAGAGAAAGAATTTGATGTGGATGGAGAGATATACAAAAAGGCTCAATAATGTATTCCACATTTTGTGTTCCTTGTTAATTCCATTATCCTCTTCTATTTACTTCTATTTGGTTTATTGGTTTACAAAAACAACAAGAAAAATAAAGTTATACCAAAGTGCTTTTCCTACAAAGAACATTGCTTAGTGGAACATGTGATGGCCTCAACCTTTCCCACCTTAAATGTTGAACAAAAAAAAAGATATCTTCAAAACACTGTTTCTGAAATAACCCTTATGCTTTTACCACTTTGATCCACTCAAAAAGATTGTGTGACTCACATGATGCACTGAGACTTTAAAGTCAACAGCTACTATTTTTACTTGGACAAGAAAACCAAAAACCAAAGAGGATAGTGATCTTGATCTTTATGTCTCAGATTAAAATCCCTTCAACCAATGTTCTTATTCCTGGTCCTGGAGATTCCTGCGGCAGAACATCATATTAATTGGTGGAAATGTCCATAAAACAATCTTATCATTTTTGTTTTCAATCACAAATCTTTGATGGGTGACATAAAATGACTAACAAAGCTATTCATGTTCTTCTTATTATGTTGCAAAATCAGAAGTGTGTCTAATTTCGTTTCCAGTCACAAAAATAAAACAAAAACAAAATGGAGAAGGCCTAAAAATTGCTATCCCCTAGCTAGTAACAATAAAAAATGCTGCATGCACCTCAATAGAAAGGTGAGAACTGCCCTGTAATGGTTGTTGATTTAAGATCCTTTTTGAAGTGAAGGGTTATTCCATCTTATATCCTCTGCCTCATCTTCAAATGTATAGATCATTGATTAAGTCCAGTACAGAAACAAAGGACCAAAAGCAAATAATTACCTTATGGGCCAGCCGTTTAGCTTATGTTCATCAAACGTCAATAATTTTGTTTAATTAAAATATTCCCACTCCATTTGTAGCATCTCCTCTGACGCGAACTTGGTTTCCTGTTCTGCTTTTGATTGGTATTATTCACACTCAGAGTCGAGTTATCAACACTCAGCCCAACTGGAACCAGGACTCTTATTTACATGCTTCTCTCTCATCAGCTTTCTTACAAGCGCCGAGCTTTCCCAATCCCCAGAGGTTGCGAATATGGCGGACAACTGCACATAAGCCACTGAGTTCTCCGGTTCCAGCTCTATAATCTTCTCAGCAACTTTCTTTCCCATGGCTTTATCTCCATTCGCTACACATCCTCTTAGAACAGACGACCACATGCTTGCATCCGCATCAAAAGGCATCTCTTCCACTAGGTCCATAGCTTCTTCCAAATAACCAGCACGAGCAAAAAGGTCGACCATACATGAATAGTGCTCTCTGTCTGGAACAAAACCATTATCCAACTTCATTTCCTCGAACAGTTTTCTTCCCTCTTCCACTAGACCACAGTAATTACACGCTGTTAGAACACCCATAAAGGTGATCCGAGTGGGTCTTACACTCATTTTCTCGAACAGCTCAATCGCTTCAGATCCATAACCATTCGTAGCATAACCTGATATCATTGAGTTCCAAGGTACTTCATCTGATTTCACCATTGTGTCAAACACTCTCCTCCCACGCTCCACTGATCCACACTTGCAGTAAAAGTCGATGAGAGAGGATGATACTATCTGATCAGAGTCAAGACCAACAATAGTCGCCCTCGCAAACACCTGCTCCCCAAGTTCGAGGGACGAAATGCTTGCACAGGAACTGATGACACTTGAGAGGCTAAACTTATCTGTAGGCATATCCATCTTGTGCATTTGGCGGAAATACTCTAACGTATAGCTTGGACAACCGTTTTGACTGAATCCTACAGTCATTGAGTTCCAAGAAATCAAACTCTTTTTCTCAATCCTCTCGAATACCCTTTTTGCATCTTCAACTCTCCCACAGCTGAAATATACTTTGATCATAGAGTTCAGTAAGATAGTGTCATAGGTTTTGACCTCGCTGAAAAGTTTGCAAGCTTCGTCCGGGCTCCCACAAGTGGCGTACATGTCAAGCAATGTGCTAGCTACAACAATGTCAGTGATCAACCCAAACTTATAAGCATGGCAGTGCAACTGTTTGCCAGTCACTATGATACCCAAACCGGCGCAAGCGTTTACAACAGCTGCTAGAGTACGTGAATCTTCCTGAGCTTCATTCCTCATCTCGTTGAAAAGAACCAATGCCTCCATTTCCATATTGTTGGTAACATAACCAGAGATCATAGAGTTCCACAGAAACACACATCTGTTCCTTCTCCTGTCAAAGAGTGTTCTAGCCTCATTCACTCTCCCACAACTCGCATAACCTGAGATCAAAGCAGATAGAGAAATGGTCATCAGGCTCCCCAATAAGATCCACCATACTGCTAGCCATTCTCAAATCACCACACTTTGCATACAAATTAACCAAAGAGCTATTCAGATGCGAGTCACACTCAACACCACCGATCAAAACCCTAGCATGTATCTCCTTCCCACACTTCAAAGCTTCCAACTTTGCACAACCCTTTAAAACCGTCGTCAATGTTTTCACATCCACACACAACTTCACTTCTTTAAAAACCCTCAGACTCTCCTCAGCGTAACCGTTCTGAAGATACCCATGAAGCAGAGAGTTCAAAGTCACAGCATCTTTCTCAGGCATGGCGTCGAAGAACCTCTTGGCAACACTTAGCTCACCAGCCTTGGCGAACCCGGTGACAACCACGTTCCAAGAGTACACATCCCTCTCTGGCATCGCGTCAAAGAGCTTCAAAGAAGACCCTTTATCACCAGAGTTCATGTAGCCTTCGAGCATTGTGTTCCATGAGAAACAGTTTCTCTTTGGCATTTCGTCGAACAGGTTACGCGCGGTTGTAATTCTGCCGCAGCGCGTGTATATCTGGAGGAGGTGGTTAGCGACGATGACGATTGAGCTGAGGAAGCCCTTCTTGAGGAAGAATCCGTGGGTTTGGCGCCATAGAGTTTCTCTGTTACTGTTGCTGCATTTCTGAAGAAGACCGACGTAGTGACGCCGATAGTCTCCTTCCATCAGTCAAAACTCCCAAAAGGATCAAAAACATACGACGACCAAACGGTGCCGTATTGTTAAGGATCAAAACATACGACGACCAAACGGTGTCGTGTGACGAGGATCGCAAACACTAACGCGCGGCTCTCGATTTTCTTATGAACTTTTTTTTTTGTCCTCTCTTATAAACTTTAACTATTATGATATAATCAGGATTGAGGAGTGTGCGAGTAATTCTAGAAGGAAAGCAAAAAGAAATTAAAAAAAAATGAATTCGGTGGCCGGTGGCAAATTTCTCTATTCAAAAGTTTCTAGTGAGAAGTTGGAGAGAAAAGAGAGAGAAATGAATGGAAAGCAAAGGCAAGAAGTATAGTTGGGAATGTGGTAAAGGAGGTACAGCTGTACTGCCGGCCATCCGGGTTCGAGCCCTGACCACAACGGATTTAACATCCCTTCCGTTAGGGCGCTGGATCCCCTACGGGGGATAGTTGGGAATGTGACTACCCAGATACCAGAGTTACCAAAAAAAAAAAAAAAAGTATAATTAACTTAAATATAGTGAGAATAATTAAAGCCCAAAATGAACAAAATTGTTATCTTATCAACGTTAAATGAATATCTGTTGAACGTATTCGTGGTTGTTTAATTGGACAAGTAATGTCAACGATTTTGCCTTATACATAGAAAAAATTCAATTGTATATCGAGATAGTGATACGTTAGCAACAAGACATACATTGACTTTTAAAAAAAATGGACGTGATCAAAATTGTTATCAGTGTTATGATTATTGCTATTATTTATGGTCACACGTAGTCGTCGAAATTGTTATACCGATTTTAACTCACATAACTACAATCATAACTTATCCACTTTTTTTGCTAAGAGCATATCCAAAAGATATATGGTAACTTCAGGGAAAATGGCTTATTCCCCTACGAACTAGTTGTTTCCGGTTTCTTCACATACGAACTTTTAAGCCATGCCAAAAACCACTCGAACAACGGAAATATTGCTTATTCCCTTATGAACTAATTATTTCCAGCTTTTTCGCACACAGATCTTTAAACTTTGCCAAAAACCACATGAACTACGCTATTTTTTGAATTACATACACAAACTATCAATTTTAAGCTAATTTCCCTAAAATCGTAAATTGTGTTATTCAAACATTAACTTAGTTTATGACAGATGTATAGCCGGTTTGATTTGGGTTGATAAAAAAAGATAATACATCATTTTGTTCTTTTTTTTTCTTTTTGTCAACTGCTCTTCTTCTTCAAAAATCGTCTTACCTTTCATCATCAATTGAGAATAAAATTTATTATTTTGTAGAAGATTAAACGTTTTACATGATGCATAAAGAAAGAAGAGCAGTAACACAGCGGATTGGTAAACTAGTAGTTGCTGCTCTTCTTTCTTTATGCATCATGTAAAACATTTAATCTTCTACAAAATAATAAATTTTATTCCCAATTGATGATGAAGAGTAAAACGATTTTTGAAGAAGAAGAACAGTTGACAAAAAAAATGATGTATTATCCTTTTCTATCAACCTAAACTAAACCGGCTATACACCTGTCACAAACTAAGTTAATGTTTGAATAACACAATTTACTATTTTAGAAGAATTAGCTTAAAATTGATAGTTTGTGTATGTAATTAAAAAAATAGCATAGTTCATGTGGTTTTTGGCAAAGTTTAAAGATTTGTGTGTGAAAAAGCTGGAAATAATTAGTTCATAAGGGAATAAGCAATATTTCCGTTGTTCGTGTGGTTTTTGGCATAGCCTAAAAGTTCGTGTGTGAAAAAGCCGGGAACAACTAGTTCGTAGAGGAATAAACCATTTTCCTGGTAACTTCAAACATGAAGTATTTTGTTCTCCCCAAAGAAACTTTTTTGAAGTTTTAAGTAATGATATTTAAAATATAAAATGTCAAATAGTGGAAACTTCCTTGGTCCAGTGGTTTGACTAAGGTTTCAATTGATTCTATACCCGGAGATCTGGGGTTCAAACCCCATAAAATACCAAATTATACAGATTATGGAGAAACATGTTACATGAGATCTTCAGCTTGGTATAGAGCGTACTATCGAACACGGATCTTATAGGACGACTTAGAATGGTGCAGTCAGGCCTGTATTCTTACAGGGTGGTAGAATTGTCGGCTTTAAAATCGTCTTTGTAATATTCTCATCATTGTAATAGCATAATTAATCGATAATAATCGATTCAGACATTCAAAAAAAATGTCAAATATAAAATATTATTACTCAAAACTTTAAATTTAAAGTTTCATATTTTCATTGTATATTGGTTCTTACATTTACATATATATTTATGATTTGTAAATATCTTTTCCTTTAATCTTTCAAAATTTTATAACTCATAAATATTTTAAATTTTGATTTTATAATTTTAACTTTACAAATAAAATTAAATAAAAACTATAAAACAAGTTTTTTTAAAACTAGATTTAGTTAACAACAATAATAGAAAAGAAACTTGACAAATGCACTAATTGATCATATGTGGAATATTACGAAAATAGGTTTACAAAATAATGTGGTGTTTACTTGTAATTTAATATTTAATTATGTAATTTTATATAAAATTTATTTTTTTCTGTATCATTTTGTTAAGTAATATTTCTATAATAGTTTTGTACATATATGCTATTTATTTATAAAGCTTTATAAAATTAAAATATGTATCACCAATATAAAGACCATAACATAAAATATTAATTCATTTGAAGTTAAGGTTGAAGTTTTGATTTTGGAAAAGATTAATTTAAAATTTCAAATATAAAATTTAAATTTCAAATATGAAGTTTTTTAAAACTCTAAAATATAGTGTTCTCGGAGGCGCATGCTCTAGCAGAAAATATAGAGTTTAAATTAGAGTTTTTTTTCTTCTCGTTTTGTAAAATGATCTTTTCATAGGTTAGTTTTGCCCATGTGTTTCAAAAAAGGTTAGTTTTGCCCATAAGTAACTCTCGTTCTTTTATCGAATGTAATACAGTAAATACTCTATACGTTTGCAAAAACTAAAAATTTCTAAATTCTGAGTGAAAATCAGATTTAGAGGTGTTTAATTCGTAAATACGTGCCAACTTCTTAAACAGAACACGAATTTATTGTATTGGGTTGAAAGCAAGTAGCGAAATATAGAAAGTGTCTCTCACCGTAATATTTTCATGTTCTTTCTTCGTCTTGATAGATAAGTTATGGAATGACGAAGGGAGAAAATAACCCATTTGACACCTTTAGTGGAAACATTAGAGCATCCACAATGGTGTAACCTATTGTGGAATCCTTAGGATTAGTTTAACAATATAATATATTTTTTTTTGCTTTTTGAATAGTTAAGAATTTTACTCTAAAATGATGTCCAATGGTGTTACTAACATGGAGTCCTTAGGAATTTAAACTACATATGACAAATCTAATTAGTACCATGTTGTTATCAACAAAGTAGCTTTAAGACAATGGTTTTTAATTATCAAACATGATAAGAAGAGAAAAAAAGTAGAAAGGTAAGGAGATTTTTACCATGTTGATGATTGGTGTGTGATGGGTTCTTTGAGAAGGGTATGAGAAGCTCAGAAGGAACAGGAAGAGAAGCCATCATGTACTTGTATATATTCCTCTGTCTCTCAAGCTCCTGCCATTGAGCTTCACTGAAAGCTACACCTTCCTTTTCACTCATGCTTCTTCCCATCTCCCCTGAATTTTAATATCCACCAATTTTCTCATTAAAAATCCAATACCAGCAGGACAGTGACACAAGGAAGCAGAGGAAGGCGATGAATACGAATGGTAATGATTATGAGATGGTGGTAACATAACGTCTTTATAAGTGTGTTCTGCAACTCCAAAACCCAACCCACCAACAAAATCTTCCTTATTACGCTCTGCTCTTGTTCCCATCACAAATGCAATGAAACATGGATGCTAATAGTGTTGCAGCCATATCAAAGAGTTTAAACCTCAAAGATAGAGACTTTCTATACACAATTTTCTACCAGAGTCAACAGATATCCACTGACTAAAGTTACTCTCATAAGTAAGAAATGATAAAGAAAAGAAGAAACTTATATGAATTTAGTACCCACTTGAGAATGTAGCCTCTCCTAGGAACCCATGAACAGTTTAGAGTCAGCAATCACAGCTTCATAGGTTGCTTCAGGTGTAATGCGGATGTTGTCCATCGGCATTGGCCCTTGCTTAAGACAAGAGCTTGATGACAATCCTTACACACCAAAAAGAAAAAGAAAGTTAAGAACTTCAAGATCATTTACCAATCACTCAACCTTCTTCCTCATTTATTTTCCTGCTTATTAATTTAACAAAAGTCGGAGACTTTAAGGCTCTGCATATCTAAAACTCAATGATACACAGCAGAGGGGATAATCCATAGAGATGCAAGTGAAGAAAACTTAAAGGAACAAATTTTATGATGTAATGATGATAACAATAACAAAGCAGAAACATAGAGAAAAGTCCAAGAACAAAAAACAATAAAGGCTCCTATGTGTCTTATATGCAAAACAAAAGCTAAATAGACAGATTGCCATTAATGTATAGCGACTTGTGCTTGAAAAGTTCTACACTTTTTAAAGATTCAATAACAACGACACATCTAGCCACCCAATTAGACATATAGACATCTAAATCAATGTAGATAACAACGACACATCCAACAAAATTTCCGGATAAGGCGTCTGAGTTGAGAGCTCTGTGGAAGCGATTCTGGAAAGTGGCGGCGCCTTTCTGGTATTCGGAGGGATAAAGACCAGGCCAGGCTGCGTCTTGCCGCCGTCTTCGCTCTAACTCTGGCCACCACCGGTATCAGCGTCGGCTTCAATTTCCTCGGCTGTGATTTCTACTGTGATTCCTCGGTGAGGCCGCTTGAGGAAGAAGGCGCCATTGGTTTCGTCTCTCTCTCTCGAGAGTTTTTTTGATCGAAAGTGGTTTGATGATGATGTTGATCGTAGGGTGGAGAGGATGTTGATCGTGGGGTGGAGAGGAGATGAGAAGTTAAGGACTTAATCCTTAAAAGCCTTATTTAAGGATTCATTCTTAACAGACTTGTGTATTATACTGTTATTATAATCAAATAATACTAAAGACTAGGTGATACCCGCGCCTTGCGCGGGGTGAATGAATTAAATAAAGGGTATAATTTTTAATCTATAGATATTATAATGGTAAAAGTTTTAGGCACAAATATTACATATTATATAATGAAAAATTGAAGGTCATTGTGCATGTTATAGAAAGTAAGCTTCGATTTTTTTTTGTTAGATGTAATTGAAGTAAATTTTGTGAAAGTTTGTCTTCCTATAAGAGTAGTTTTTACAATTTGTGCAATTGTTTAGATTTTTTTAATTTTTTTAAAAACTTGTCTAGTAATGTTTCGCAAGTAAATCCCCAAAATTTGTGTGTGGTTCTTAATTATTAATGATAATTTAAATAGATTTATAGTAAATTAAAAATATTAACCGAAACCAAAAAGCTGATTGTGTATATCAATTTTCTATTTTTTCGATATTGTATAAATTACGGTTAAGTTTAAATTTTTCTTAATATCTATATTTCCTTAGAATAATGTTATTTAAATTTGCATATAAAACTTAAATTTAATATTGAATCGAATTTAGTTAAATTACGATCAGAACCTATCTTTTTGATTCATATGTAAATTGATGAACAATAACATTGTTAATCTATTTCTTTCATTTTAATCTCGACCAACTTTTTTTCTTTTTCTTTTTATCAAAGTGATAAACATTAGACCATCGTGATTACCGTAATGTATTTATGGTTAAGCTATCTAGAAATTAATTAAAATGATAATAAAAGATCTGATCATTTTAATCTGGTACATACCATCATTAGAATTTGTTTCTAAGTTTCTAGTCTTACTTAACAATGATGATACCAAATTATATAAATACATTTATTGATGAACAATAACATTGTTAATCTATTAATATTTATTGAGATTTCTTAATCTCAAGGTCTTGTGACTTAAGTTAAGGGATTACAATTTATTATAAATTTTGATTTTGAATTTTATGTACTTCGTAATATCAATTCATAATATTAAAAATATTAATGACATGATTGACATTGTGATTCGCCTAAGCACATAAAATTGAATTAAAATATGCGCAATTAATGACATGATAATGATTTATACTGATGATGGCCATTATCATAATGACATGATCATGAATTGTAATGTATTATAGGAAATGGTAAATGTCTTTATTTCGGTCAAACATATTGAATTGCATACCAAGTTTAGTCATAAATTGATTGAGATAGAGTAAAAACACTTAGAACATGTACTATATATATCACTAACTTTTTATAATAACATATAAATTTATATACACATTTGTACTTTAGCTGGTTCTAGAATTTTTTTATTTTATTTTAAATCTAAACTGAAATAAATAAATTTAAAAATTATCGACCAAGTCAATTATTATCTTCAATATAGTTTAGAATATTTGGAAACTGATATTAATTGGTTTTAGATTTATTTTTTATTTACTTAGTAAACATTAACTCAAGAATATATTAATAACTGACATGGTTAATTCCACCTCGATTTGAAAGGAAAATGAATAATCTATGCCAAAACTTTAATCCTAATAATCCATAACTTTTGTTTTAAATTTTAAATTTTTTAAAATTATTATAACTAAAAATAAACAAACAGAAAACAATATTGACTATGATATTTGAACATATTAAAGAATCTAATAATTTATATGGTCAAAATTTTTGCATGTTAGTATCAATATTGATTGCTTAGTTAAAAATATTGGGCTTAAATTAAGGGATTGCAAGGACTAAATTTAATATTGTCCAATTAGTTAAGAAACTATACCAATTATATCTGCTTATTCAATTTCTAAATATATTTTCAAATCATCATCAATTAAATTATATATGTATAGATGATAATTTGTACAGTTTCTTCTGGGTATCTTTGCATAAAAATATTAGTAAGTATAACTTTTTTAAATTTAGATATAGATAATGATCACTTACCAACTAAAAAATCAAGATAGAATGTTCCATCTAATATCGAACGATAGGTCACAGGTTGAAGGCCAGAGAGTTGGTTTGGGAGATCTTCACAGTTTCAAACCCTGGTGGTAGGAAAAAAAAAACAATTTTGTAAGGGTGGTTGGTTGTCCGGTAAGAACCGTATGAGGGGGTCAAAGAGAAATTAAAAAGAAGTTTGGAACATTCTTGGATGAAGAAAGATTCAAACTGGTGCACCAGTTCCTTTTAATTGAATGCATGGATCTTATCTCCCTAATAAAATGTGAGCATCAGATACAAAACAAATTACAATATCGATATTTTATGAAACTATATACAAAGAACAACTTACTTTAGCATCCACGAAAACTATTTCTATGGTCTCTCCACCAAAAGATGTGTACTGCTTCCAGAGTCTAATGAATTTCTTTCTTATCGAACAATATATTTATAGTGAGAAATAAAAATTACACTGCTTTATTAATCGGAAAGTGTATAATGCGATTGAGAGATCAATTAGTTGTTACCATATTAGGCTGATTCCAAGATTTAAGTTTCCTATATATTTAAATTTATCAATTTGCTTCAATATTTCATTAATTACATTATTTCAAAGATTAAATTTATGCAGCAAGTATTACACGACTTTTGTCAATATAATGTGAATTCAAACAAAGAAAAATCAATCATAATTGCCAAAGATAAATGCAGAGATATTATAGGAAACATATTATTTAAAATATAGGAAATTCCTGTATAAAATTAATCAGAAAGATGAAATATAGGAAACTGATAGAAAACAAATTTAAATCAATTGTTACTGGCAAGTGAATACAAATCTAACATTATTTTGATTCAGTCGTGAGAGTAAATGCGATTGATCCTCCCCTTTTTATTATAGAAACATAAATAGTAAAATATAGATATATATTATATGATTTGTTCATGAAATATAACCAATATTTGTTAGCTGGCACAATTACACGGCATCTACTTCAGATAACAAATAAATTTGTTTTTTTAACCCCCGAAATTATATAAAAATACTGTTATAAATAATGCTAATATAGTGGTGGTCAACGACTATGTTATATAGAAAAAGACTTCCACCATTATGTTCACGAAAACGATTTTGATATATAAGAACCATTGCAGATTTAAGGTGATCATATATTTCCTTTCCAATAGCGTACAAAATTGATTAATCACTACTCTTATATTTATGGGAAGTTACTAAAAATAAATAAATACTATTTACTAAGGATTTTTTTATAGAATAAATCAATGCATGAATTAGTTTATGTCGTTAATATGGGACATATGTATAGGGTTTAGACTGATGTTATTTTAGATTCAAACACGTAGTCAATACACATAGTGTATAAAATAATTTTAGATTCAAAAATATACACATAATAATATTAAATTATTTTGAATATAAAATTCATTTTGAATAAAAAAATTAGACCAATACGTAACCATTTATATTCATTTTGAATAAAAAAATTAGAACAACATGTAACCATCTATATTCATGTTGAATAAAAAATTAGACCAATATGTGATGTGATACATATATATGTGATGTCATATAAATGATTATAACTTTATAGATGTGATACGTATATATGTGTATATATGTGATATGAATGTTGACAAAGTTAAAGTAATTTAAGGGACTATACAAATGTTTAGTTAAATAATAATGTTTTGATCAATGGCATGTTATGTAATTGAATAGGCGAGAGGGCTTGTGGATTTGCCACATAAGAAATGTCACACTTGTAATAAACACATGAATTAAAGGTTTCTTTTAAAAGTGGTCTCCTCAAATAATAGAAAGGGGATTATTATAATAGCAGAGGTCACAATATAACATACATCATTAGGTTAGAAGATATATTATATGGCTTGAGACCAAATAAAGCGTCAATAATAAATTGACATACTCCTTTGATATCAATTATAATATTTGTGTTTGCTTAAAACTATTTGAATGATTAATACGAAGTTAAATATAGTATGTAGGTGGGATTTGGCAATAAGTGAAACATATACTTTCCATATCAGACACAATGACGTTTTTCCAATTAATACATATGAATAATACACTTATTTTGATTTCGTATAGGTTAGTAGTAGATTAATATCAGTTTTAACTTGGGATATATCAATGGCACACTTTGTAATTATTCTAGTAATTTAAGGTTTCTATTAAATTAGGGATGAGAGTGAATGTGGGAGTGACACCTAAGAAATGGCAATGTGTAAATAACACATCAAGCAAAGGTTATTTTTTATGAATGCTCCTAAAATAATATATAGGGGATTGGTGTTAAGGATTTGCTTACATCCCCCATTGGAGGTGGTCTTAGAAAGACTAATGAACCATTGACGTATCCCTAACGCATTGAACGCCTTTCTCTCGTATTAATAGTCAAAATAATGGCAGATTAAACAGTTTTACCTAAAGGAAGTTTCGATTGTTTTAACTTCTAGAACAAAATGTTGAATTTTTTTCCCACTAAATATCATTCATGATTTCATCGCACTACAGCAACCGCAATTAACATACCAATAATGATTCAGATGTTATGTACAACGAACCAAAGTATCCTTTTTTATAAGAAAATAAAAGAGTTATTTTCACCCTAAGACAGTTTATGTCTTTTTATTACAAGATAAGGCAGTTATACGGGGTGGAGCAGTTTCTGTGTGAAATGACTTAAAATGCCCCAACTAAAGCTCAACCGGTGTTTTCCATTGTTTCCCCTAGTTAGTGTTTGCAAATGGTTTTAGTTAATTTTGAATTTCAAATTGATGGTGGGCCCGAGTGTCCAATTAACCCGATTAAACAAATCTGCGTCTCTTCAACCTCCCCATTTATTTTCGAAACTCTTTATTTTCATTTTATTTTCTCATTCCTCCATTATTCTCTGTTTTTACGAAACCCAAGATTTTCCGGAAGAGATTTGAGAGGCGATTTTAGGGTTGTGGTGTTCTCCGTCGATCTCAATCACGGAGGTTTGTTCGTGGGTTTAATGGCGAGAACGCGGAACAGTCGTGGCAAGGAGAGAGAAAAAGGTTTGTCATTTTTTTGTCCTCCGACTTTGTATCGAACTAGATTAATTAAGTGTTAATGTCCGTCGCAGATGCTGGTGATTCTGGTGTTGAAAATGTAAAGCAATTGCTACCGGAGCGCCTTTTTGCAACGGACCGTTTTCCAAGCAAGATGACAAACATCTACTCGAAGACGGATTTACTGCTTAGGGTAAGAGACGCGCTTAAAGGGTCCCCAGAGTGGCTGGTTCTACTGCTTAAGAGTGTACACATGATACAAGAGAGTGTACATGTGGACACCAGAAAGTGTTCGTGTGAATACAAGTGTTTGTACTTGGGAACTCTCTATGTTTGTGTTTGATTGTCCATGTGGACACGGATGGTGTTCATACGTGTAGACGACCTGTATTGTGAACGTGGACACTATTAGATTAGTGGTCGTAGGTACGTCAGAAGTATCGACTGATGGTACGCATGGACACTTTGGAGTGTATACTGATGGTACCCATGGACACTTAGGAGTGTACACATGATACAACCTCCTTACCCGGTTATGACATGGACATCATCGGTTGACTGACGATACATATGGACACCTTGAACTATACACGTAGACGTACATGGACATCATCAGTGCTCGTATGGACGCCAGAAGACTATTGGAATGCATGGACACTTAGGAGTGTACACTGATAGTACGCATGGACACTTAGGAGTGTACATATGATACAAGAAAGTGTACATGTTGACACCAGAAAGTGTACATATGAATACAAGTGTTTTGTACTTGGGAACTCTCTATGTTTGCGTTTGATTGTCCATGTGTACACGGGTAGTGTTCATAAGTAGATTGAAGATACATATGGACACTAGTAGTGTACACGGGCTCCAATGTAGTGAACTTCTGATGTTCAGCGTGTCCGTGTACACAGTTGAGAAGCAGTGATCTTATTTTGGCCTATTGGACTTTTTACATATACTTTGATGCTGTACACATGGACATAAGTAATGCGTACATGTACCTTGTTTTGGTATTTCATATGTCATATGCAAACAAAGTTTATGTACACGTGGACAAAAGAAGTAAAGTTCTTGTGTACAGTATGCACGTGGACGCAGTATAAAGCAGTCCACCTTTGAAGCCTACTATACACATTGACATAGTTATAGCAAAAAACGCATACATATGTGGGTGATTGAGCAGCCACGAGTCTGGGATGTTGTCGGGTCGTCTTTAAACATTTCTTCAAGCATCTCATCTCCACCGGCAAGAGTGTCGTCTTGAAGAGAACGACAAGAATAAACAGAACAAACCGATTTGTCGTCTGAGGAATATGCAGTCTCTCTGCAAATTTTGCTTTTTTTTTCTTTTGTTCCGATGAAGGAGACAGCAGAGATGAAGGGAGTTTGAGATGTTAAAACCCAGAAATGTGACCCATTGGATGTTGAACTGAGAAATGTAATCGGACGGTTAATATTTGGTAGATATAAGTCTTGTCAAACAGAAAAATCAGAGTTAATCTACACCGTCCAAAATAAATAAAAATGAAGGGTGGAGAGAGGCTCCCGCTAAAACAAATGACATAGTTAGAGAGTGAGGTAAAGTTAGGAAGCGCTTTGGGTTAAGTGGTGACCAGCTAGTTAACTCAAGTGGGAAGCTGTTACAAAAAACTACCTTAATAGTGATAAGTGCTTAATCTTGTAATTAAAAACATGAAACTGTCCTATGGTGTAAATTTTTCAAAAATTTGTTAGGAGAGAATAATGTATAGTTTTATGAAACAATTACATCCTAAGACAGTTATCAAGTTTTTATTACACTCCAGAACAGTTTGTGCTACTAAGACACTTTTTCTTCACCAAACCACTTTCCAGTTATATACAAACTAAACAAGTTGTAACTAAATGATATATATTTTAATTAAATAATTATATCTGATTTTCAAAAAATTGAATCACGTTCTTTCTAGCAAGCAAAATAAAGTGGGTCCCATATTTCTCTTTCTTCTTCATCTTTTCCATTTTTTCTTCTTGAGTTCTTAATTTTTCTTTGTAGAATAGATGGTGTTTCTTCAGATTTTTTTTAAATAAAACATGTATTTAATCAGTATATTTATTATTCAATCTATGTTTTAAGATATGTGAAGCTATATCTCTGATGGTTGTGTAATTGTAATGTATATGTGAAGCATCCTTCTCATCGCTTTTTCGTCGCCTCCTTTTCGTCATCGTTTTCGTCGTTACTTTTTTTGTCGTTATCTTCGTCGTCATCGCCTCTGTCTCGCCGCTTTCATCTCTTCCATCTCGCTGCCTTTGTTGCAAAAGCTCGATGAGCAACGATGACAAATTTTGATTTTTTGCACATCTTGTCCCTAGACATTTGTATATTTTCATTTCTGACCCATACGTTTCTAAATTTGCAAATATACCCTTTCAAATTGATTTCACACTTTTTAATTGTATAGATCATACTTTTCATAATTAAAAAAATGAGTTTACGAACTTTCTAGAATGTTTTCAATTCCATGTGTACAAACCCAAATGTAATTTGACACATTTTACACATGGATAAACATGCAACATAGTACACACTTATTTGTGTACACCATTTATATTGTGCACCTCTACTATTATCACTTTCCATTATATGTACACAAATCAAAATTAATTCTCAATACAAAAAGTATCACTTACAAACAAAACTCTCATCCCTGCACACATGCGTTATATGTGCACACATTTACACATCTTCTATTTATTTTTGTAAACATGTATATTGTCCATGTGTACAATCCAATTTGATAAATTTGCAAGTTTCAGAATGTGTACAATCGTATGATGTCCATGTGTACACACAAATTTTACTATCATGTACAATGATTTACTTGTATAATATTGTCCACGCATATACTGATGCATAGATACCCACATGTAAAACCAAATTTTGTTTTTGAGAAACAATAACAAACGACATGTGTGTACACTATGCGATATTATTTTGTGTACACTTTGTATGTGGTGCTCTCTTTGATGTTCTGTCATGACTAACGAAATTCTCGGATTTCACATCTGTCATGGCTAACGGAACTCTCGGACTTCTCCATCACGACAGTCATGGCTAATGGAGCTCTCCAATTTCTCTTTCAAATTGGTGGTGCTCTCTTTGATGTTCCACTGTTACAAAATCTAATATTTCAAAATAAACTATTAAAAGATACTCAAAATTACTAGAATCATCATATATCATAACTTATGCAATGTACAAAAGAACCAGTGTACATGTGGACAGTGAAATACATGTGAATAATTGTACATGTGGATAAGAAAACATTTGTGTATGTGGTATAGTGTACACGACCACGATTGTACACATGTACACACATTTTATATAGAGAAAACAAGAAATATAATATCAATGCATATGGTATCAAAATCTAAACTAAGTTTCACTCAAAAAGGTTTTCATTCACGTAAACCACACTTACTCATCCTTACACTTACAAAGACAAAATTCTCTATTTCACATGTACACATGTAGATTGATATTATGTACTCGTGAACATGAATAACATACATAAACAAAACACAAAACATAATTGTTTATTTTGACAATATTAGACTAAATGAAAGCAAGCAAAAGATAAATGACCATTATGTAATTATAAAGAATGGTTGAAATGAACAATCAAGAATTTTGGGAGTTAATTCGAGTAGAAATCTGCATAATTAAAAAAATTGGGGTAAAAAAGCAATTATGTGAATTATAAAGGACCAAACGACCAAAAACCTAAAAATAGCCATTAATGCTCTCGAGCTAATTCTGACGGAGCTGCGACGGCGATATCTGGGGCCATGTCGTCGGAAAATATTTTAAAGAGTCTGCCGTGACGCTAGTTCTGTGGTCGTGCGGAGGTTGGCTAGACTCATGGCAGAACTTGATTGAAACGGAAGTACGCGGGAATTGACCCAGAAAATTATGGCAAATTTAAAGTTTTGATAGTAATAGATTTGAGTATTCTGCTTTTCAGATCTTTGTATCTTTTTCTGAAAAGATTGAAAGATAATTAAAAGTTTAGAATTAATTTCTGGGTTAAAAGAAAGAACGATGGAAAAAGAAAAAAAAAATGAAAATAAAAATGATGGGTCCTACTAATTAAAAACTCCTAGAAAGTTCAACTTGTTTTGAACAAAAAATAAAAAAAAACAAACCAGACTCAAAAAGGGAACAAGACTAGTCACGTCCCACAAAGTTCAAGTTGGAAAAAACTGTCCTAATAGCAGAAACTGACTTATTTTGTAATTAAAAGTTGGAAACTGCCCTACCATGTAAAAAACTCAAAATAAAAAGTAACCTGAACAAGTTGTTAAATATAAAGGGAATATACCAACTAGCAAGGGTTCATATTTCCCGTAATATAAAATCATAAACCCAAATGATTGAGAGAAAGAAAAAAAAAAGAAAACATTTTCTTATCTTAAGGACGAGAGCATGAAAAAGTGTGAGAGTGGTAAACAAGTACGGACGAGTAATTTAAACCTAAAAATAGTTAAATACAACAATAATGCTTTTGAAAAGTAAAAGCTACTATGATATTATCATGTAACAGATTTAAAGAATCTACTAATAAATCATATTAATAGTCTGTTAATTTACAAATGTTATAATCTAGTGGATTTAGATTATCTCCGGCGCACGCTTTCCTTGATAAGATCTGCCTATATCAATAAATCATTTTGAAAAAAACAAATAATTATTAATTTACTATATATTCTATAAATTTCTTAAAATATTTGTCTCTACTATAAATTATAGAAATAAATACATTATTTATTACAATGCGAAGGGCGTGTATGAATGAAACAGAGCTTCTTGGTCAAGTTGTGAACAGAACAAGACTCTTAAACTGTTTGTCCCTTCAAAGCAAGATCCGAAAGATCAACGACCACCACCACAATCGTCCCAAAATGTTTGATCCTTCTTCAAAATCGTTCAATACAACCCATTTGATATTCCCTAGAACGTTCGACGATCATCAAGATTCCGGCGTCTGTTCACCTCCTCTGTGGAGAACCAGCCCACCCAACAAGCAAGCCAATCACCAGAACCCCTCTCATGTTTCCAAGGCTCAGGTCATCGCTCGTGGTCAGCGAGAGCTTATGGAGATGGTTAGCAAGATGCCCGAGTCGTGCTACGAGCTCTCCTTGAAGGATCTCGTCGAGGTGAACGCAGAGGAAGAGAAAGATCGGGAAGTGTTGGATGAAATGCCTCAGAGAACGAAGAAGATGAAGAGCAAAGTGGTGAGGAAGTCAAAGAGCGATAGATGGGTGGATCCGAGGAGTCGAAACAGGGGAGTGAATAACAGTGGGTTTCTTCTGAATTTAGGGTTTCCTGTTAGCTTGGGTGCTAAGAAAAAGACTAAGAAGAAGGATGATGATGATTCTTCTGTGACAAGCAAAGGCTCTGCGGTTTCTCCCAGGCCTTCCATCTCAGAGGATAAAGTTTGGTGGAGGTCAGAATCGAGTAGGAGTTTGAGAGGTGTTTCGAGGATCAACAGTGGGGGCTCGAAGAGCAGTGCTGGTAGTAGTAGCAGAAGCAATAGCGATCGAAGCAGACGCAGTCTAAGGTTAGTATATCCATAAACTCTGGGAATTTAAAGGTTCTATTTTTAAAATATTTTTGATCATAAAGAAATAAAGAAAACTGAAATATGATTTGGGTCTAAGTTGATTTTGATAAAGTAGCTCACTTTTGTTAAGAATCCGTATGCTTGCATCTAGTTCTTACTGTTGTGGATACTCTTGTCTCTTTGTCATGTGAACCTTGTAAATATACTAGAAATATGATGTTTGGTAGTTTTGTTGTGGTGGGTTTGAAGTTAATGGTCCTAGAAAGGGTAAATCAGTGTAGATGTGTTGGTTGCACGAGATTTTTCTTTTTAAAGTTTGGGACTTTTTAGCTCAATGGTAATGACTGAAGATGCTAATCATGTTCTGTGTATACATTGATTACATGAGCAACTAGATTTATGCATAACCCTCTCGCTGTTTCCTAATACAGGGATGAAAACAGAGGATGCTTATCTTGCCTCTGGAATGTATATCTATGATTATGAAACTTCATTGGTTTATACACTTCTTGCTTTAACCTGAGCTGGATTTAGTGCGTTCTGTAAATCCATGGACGAAGGAATCCAGGAATGATGAAGATGGAAGCAGAGGACATGAACATCTTCTTCAATGTACAACCAACTATTCTATCCCTTTACTTTTCTTTTAGTTCTATATATTACTGAATTTTCTTAATGTATGCATATAGAGCACATGATGATGATCTTATTATATGTAGATTGGTACTACTCTAGCTTTTGCTAACATAAACCAATAGAAGTGTACCAATGCTCATCGATATATATCAAAACGTTACGGTTTTGCTTTTGGTCTACAACTTAATCAATGTCAATAATCTTTGCTTCGCTTCAAGTTCAAGAAGAGTGAAGTCTTTTTGTGTGTTTATGCTTTTGTTTGGTGGTGGGTGGGTCCTTTGTGGACTTGTGTGAGATCCGTTTAGGCCTAGGAAAAAACCAGAGATCCGACCCGGTGAATAAGTATCCGATACGAACTCTAAAAATATGTAAACCGATCCTATAGAGTTGTATACAATGTATCTCTCAATCTGGATCCTAAACAAGAACATCTTGAAATATGAAAAATGTTTGGTTTGAAAATCCAAATTAGTATTTGAAACCTAAATAAATATTTAAAATACTTAATTTTGTTATTTTAAATATTTATTTAAAAATTTGGTGAAACTTGGTAATCTGGTATATTAGTTAAGGTTTAAAAGCTTTTATATGTATTTGATTCCCAACATAAGAAACCCCTCCATGAAACTTAAAGTATTAGGGCATGATTAACATTGGTCTGTTAGTCGGAGTTGTTAACTCATGATTTAACTTATTTTTTTACACTTTTTGGATAATAGACTTTTTAGATTTTGTTAGTTAAAATCTAAAAAGGATTAAGAATCATTTTTTAGTAGAAACTAAAAAACTCAAATTAAAAGATTGGGTTTAATGATGGTCTTAGTATCCAAACCCGAGATAAGTTTGAAACCAAAATACATCTTACACAAAATTATAAAACATACCCTAATGGTGTGGAGCCTAGAATACTGAAATTGAAAACCCTAAAAGCTCTACTAGAACTTGATCGGATATCTGAACCGTCATGCCTGCCTAGATGAAGTCATCTTCCAAACGCGTTTTCAGTTCGTGTTATTTTATTGCAGTTAGGAAACGCGCTTATGGTTTTAATATGGACTCTTAGGGACAACAGATCAACAAATGAACGTTGTCATCGGGTTTTACGGGTGATGATGCCGTGTGTATATCGATTCGACTAATTAATGACTTTCCTAATCTTGAATGATTCTAAAAATTATTAATTGCTACCCAAGTATTTTTTTATGTTTTGTTTATGAAAATGACTTTAAAATGACCAACAAAAAGTCGACGGTGACTTTGCCTTAATGTCTAAAAGCTATGTTACGTTCAAGCTTGTTTGGGAAAGAATAAGAAGATAATATCGAATGATTTCTTATTAATGTAAAATGTGTAATTACAAGTATTTATATTCAGCTGTACAATTGAACCAAATCAATCTAAGTTAACCAAACCGTTAAACCGGGTATATACATTAAAGTAAACCAATAAGCTAGAGTAGGTCTTGGCCTTTGAGGACTCGTCGATTTCGGTTCAATTGATTCAGATTTTTAGATTTTCAGTATTATGCTTATAAATTTCATTCGGTTTTTACTAATTATCGGATCAGATTCTGTTCGATTTTTTTTCTGGATTCGGTTCGAATAAGATTGTAACCAATGTATGAATCATCCAAAAATATATTTTTGTAACCTGAAAATTTGACAACTTTATTTTCAAAATATATAAATTATTGATAAATATAATTAAAAATGAGTTAAACTATCTAAACTAACTAAAAAGTATTCAAAATAACAAACTAAAAAAGATCTCAGAATATTGTAAAATATCTAAATTGATTAGATATAAAAAATTAACATTCTAACTAATTTCTGATAACTTCGGATCCTATTTTGGATTTCGATTCGGTTCGAGTTATACAAATACCCCAAAATATTAAGCTTATAAGTGCCGTTCAGATATTTTTATATAGTGGTTCGGATTCGGTTTCGCTCTTTTCGGTTTGGTTTTAAATAGGTGGATTAGGGTAAAACGCCGAGGCCTAAGCTAGAGAAAAACCAAAACACAAGTTTGCAACTAGTGTTTGTGCATCCAAAGAAGAAAAGTTGCAGTTGACTCTAGACGTCGAAAGGCTGATCTGAACTTGACACGATCAGAAGAATCTTTACCTTGTCCGAAAGCTGCTTCAAATTGTTTCATCTCTATACGAATCCTGAGACTTACAAATCTTCTCTTGTTTGCTCTTCTTTTGTTTCTTACGTCTGAACAAGGTAAAGAGGTGTTTGTTTGTTCAGCTTTGGATTTTCTTGTTATAGGCTTATAGCTGTGTACTAAAGAGATCATGGTGTCTTTGATCTGTGCTTACAGAAAATTTGGAACTTTAGGATTTGATTGATATAAGAGATCCTAAGATGGCAAATGATGCGGCTGCATGGGCAGAAAGGGCTACAGATAATATGTATAACGGTCCAGACTGGGATAGTAATATTGAACTCTGTGATATTATCAACATGGATCCTAGGTTACAAAAACAAATCCTACTAGTCACGATTGTCTCGCTAGTTTCAGTTTCTTTGTAATAGTAATTTTGACTCTGTTCAATGCCTTACTAGCCAAGCAAATGAAGCAGTGAATGTGCTCAAGAAGAAGTTAGGAAGCGAAAACCCTAAAGTCCAGATTCTTTCACTTCATGTGAGTTGATCTTAAGTTAAATGCTCTGGTTTGAGGTCATGTATGTGTTGAGTGTTGACCTCATTTTTTGGATGATGCATGCTTGGTGCAGGCATTGGAGTCTTTAAGTAAGAACTGTGGCGAGAACGTGTACCAGCTCATCGTTGACTGTACTATTTTGATTGACATGGTCGAAATAGTGAAGGAAGAGGTTTATTTTTTGTGTTTCTTGCGCATTAATTCACCTGCCTTTAATATCTCTGATAACTTGGGATGTAAGTTTCCAATTATAATAATGCAGCCTGACCTAAACGTAAAGGAGAAGATACTAAGTTTGCTAGACAT
The DNA here is from genome assembly GCF_000801105.2 of Raphanus sativus. NCBI lineage: Eukaryota > Viridiplantae > Streptophyta > Magnoliopsida > Brassicales > Brassicaceae > Raphanus > Raphanus sativus. The sequence goes on from NC_079517.1 coordinate 13,716,057, forward strand.
ATGGCAAGAAGCTTTTGGTGGACGTGATGGTCAATACCCACAATACTACACTGCGTATAGTGAACTAAAGGTATGTTATCTTTTTATTTCATGAGTTATGACAACTTATTTTGAAATAAGTTTTTGACAAAATAAATGGTTTAGTCTGCTGGAATTGAGTTTCCACCTCGAAGCGAAAGTAGTCCACAGTTGTTTACTCCACCTCAGACTCAACACGTTGCATCAGATGAAGATGCTGCTATTCAGGCGGTGCTGCTAGGAGATGATGTTTCTAGCCTCAGGTACACACTTCTATGTAGATCATGTTCTGTATCTATTGGGGTTTGTAAGAGAGAAATGTTGTTTATTTATGTTTTTTTTTACCGTTAAAAGCGTGGAAGAGATTCTAAGTGCTGAGGGATTAGTTGATGTTTTGATGGACATGCTTGGAGCACTTGATCCCGGTAATGCCGAGGTAAGAATTTGGTTGTTCTGTTCATGCAAGGAACTGATTCTTGTCTTCCAAGTAATGAAGATTTAAGTGTTTGTATCTTCTGGATGTTGTTAGGCTTCGAAAGAAGGACTCGTAGTTGACTTAGTGGAGGAGTGTCGTACTTATCAAAGACGTGTAATGACTCTTGTGAACACTACAGCGTGAGTTTTGTTCTTTTCTCTTCCTTCATCTCCTGCTGTGATGATGGGTTTTGGTACACATTATTCGTTTTATTTTCTCCAGAGACGAGGAAATACTGTGCCAGGGATTAGCGTTGAACGATAACTTGCAGCTTGTTCTTCAGCATTACTGTGATATGGGCTCTGTTCCTTCAAATGGAAGCAGCATGACAACAACTCCTCCATCTCAGCTAGTCAACAACAATCATGATGATGACAGTGACGAACCAGATGATGATTTTGTTAAGCTATCTCACAGGTAAGAGTAGTTAGTTTTCCTATTTGGAGAGAGATGACCTCTTGACATTTATTTAAAACTATCTTTTAACTTTGCGAATATATTTACTCTCTACAAGGTCTAACAGAGAGTTGACCTCGATGCTTCCTCCTCCACCACCACCTACAATGAGACCAGTGCATGATACTGATTCAAGTATGGTGGATGATGTCTATAAGCCTCAAGGCTCCTCACAAGGAGTAAATCCTCCTCCTCATGCTGCTTCGTCTTCTGCTTTGGATTGAAGTATTGTGTCTTTAATTTGTAATCCTTTATATACCTCATTTTCACTTTTTCACTTCTTCATATACAAGTTCTTATTTTGAGTCTCAACTTTAACTTATTATATTTATTATTCAATATAGTAGTTGCTTGTATTCAACATGAAATATCACATATATATATAATGATACTCATAATTCATCAAATCGTTTGCGACATCTGTTACTAATTTAGATAATGATATATCTTAATTTACTAGTAAAATATTAAAACATTTTTTTATTAAATTGCAATTCAAACATTTAGCAAGGTGTTACAGTTCTGCAAATTAAAATCATTGGAAATTATTTATAAAAATATAGATCCTACTATATATTGATTGAGAAGTCACATAAGTGATTTTTTTATTACCGGTCGATCATAAATAAACTCTTCAAATTGTTATAATTTGATTGGCCAATTATTTTTAATTTTATTTATTATAGTTATATCTAGAAGGAAAGGATAATTCAATTACAACTTTCCAAATAATCTACATAATATTAGAA
>NC_079517.1:13717854-13733586 GCF_000801105.2 Raphanus sativus
CGGTGAGGAAGAATTTCTGTATTTCTTGAATGACTGCTGGTCCGATAACTTCCCAGTTGGAGTGGAAGAAGCTAGCCGAAAACCCATCAGGGCCTGGTGCCTTGTCTGCATTAATAGCAAAGGTAGCCTCCTTTATTTCTTTTGCTTGTGGTATCTTTGTGAGCTCTTCATTTTGCTGTCTTGAGATGCAGGGAGTTAAGGCGTCTATGACCGTTTGGCTGCAATCCATTGCCGATGAAACGAAGAGGTCATTGTAGAAAGCTGAGATGACTTCAGATATCTGTTCCTCTTCATACACTGGTAAGCCACTATGGTTCTCAATCACGGTCATCCTGTTCTTTGCTGATCTCACTTTTGCCACCGCATGGAAATAACCCGTATTTGAATCTCCTAGGGACAACCAAAGTTGGTGGCTACGCTGCTTCGGAATTCTTCTTCTGCTTTGTAGAGATGTAGGAGTTTGTTGTTGAGTTCCTGAATCAATGCGTCATCAGGTATTGTGTTTGACATTGCCAAATCCAGATTTTCTTTTGTCTGCTCCAGGGCTTTTGGCTATTCTCCTGAAACTCCTTACTCCATTTGCAGATGGCTTGTCGACATTTGGTTAGTCTCTCTTCAACCAGAAGGTCTCCTGTACAGTTCCAAATCGATTTCACCAGTTCTTTTATTTCCACATTCTCTCTCAACCTTCTGTCGAACCTAAAATTTTTTAGCCCTTTCTTTCTTGATGTGTCAGGAACGTGAGGAGTGGACGGTGGTCTGAGCCCTCAAATTTCAGATACTGGCTACGGCACGACGGGAACATATCAATCCAGTCGCTGTTGCATAAGGCACGATCAAGACGGCATAGAACCAGATGTGAATGACGCTTGCCCCCTCCAAGACATGTAACTTCCTGAGAAATTTAAGATCGAAGAGATCATTTTGAGAAAGGAACGATCTGAAAGAGCAGAAAGTTCCTTCTGCTCTTGCCGGACCACCACTTTTTTCACTATTATCAACAATTTCGTTGAAATCCCCTGTTAGGAACCACGGTCCCCCTCCATCTTGTTGTAGCTTTGAAATTGTATCCCAAACAGCTTGCCTTTTTGTGTGGTCCGGTTCTCCATACACAAAAGTAGTATGGAAGTTGTTCCCTTTGTAGCTTATCATTGTATCAATGTAGTTGTGTGACGATGATAAAACTGAGATATTGATTTCTTTTTTCCATGACAGGAACATGCCTCCTCCTCCTGGGCTGTGGGGTTCCACTGCAAAGTGATTGTCATCTTGGAGCCAGTGGAGTTCCTTCTGGATCATCTCAGTGGGGTTTTTCGTCTCCATAAGGAAGGTGATCGCAGGTTTCCTTCTTCTCTGGATCTCCTTAAGGCGCTGGACTGTTATGGGATTCCCCAACCCACAACAGTTCCAGCTCAGAACAGCTAAGGAGCCTGGTGCGGAGTTAACCGAAAATCCGATTTTCTCCTTGAACTTGCTGGTATCAAACGGATAGGAGGGTTCTGTGCTACGTTAGAGGGGCCAGATTGCTCATGTGCCTTCTTCTGCTTCTTCTGCTCAGTAGATCTTCCTCCATTACCCTCAGTTCTTCTAGGTGAGTTCTGTATCTGAGACATCAATCTTTTCTTTGAGCTAGTCCCCCTTAGAATATTTGGGCTGTTCCTCACTGGTTTTCGTTTTGCTTGTCTCCTTATGTTATTCTGACATTCAATGAGCGTCTCGTCGTCTGCTGGAACCTCCTCTGTCTCAGAAACGTTGGCTCCTACTAGGTCAGTTTCCTTTTCTCCTTCAGCCGTTGGGCTAACAATCACTGATCTTAACCTCACTGCAGGCGTTCTTCCATTAATCACAGGGGAGGTGTCAACAGGAGAGATCACCTCCACGGAGTTTGTTGCATTACCGTTAGTTGCCTTTTCACCAATAGGAGAAGCGTAACTGATTGATCGATCCATCACGAGATGTTCGTCTTGTCTGGGGGAGGTGTTGCAGGATTACTGATCGAAAAGTTGTGCTGCTGCTGGAGAGATTGGTAGTATTGATTGGCCGCGAGTATTCTTGTTGCTGCTTCATCAACGTCCCCATTTGCTTCTCCAAAATGGACTCTTTGGCGTCTTGCGGCTGCTTCCACAGGGTCCCCACAGTTCAGGTATTGTGAGTTGCTTCCTGGATCTCCTCCACGATTGCCTCTTTAGATAGAGGTAGAGAGTTGTATAATGCAACTTGCATATTTTCCTGCGAAGTGCTATCGGTGTTTCTTGTCTCTGCCTGTGTAGGTTTCTTTTGTAAAGGGGGCTCTTGGATTTGGGTAGGCTGTCCAGAGAGTTGTTTTGGCCTCCACTGCCCCGAGCTTCGCTGTGGGAACATGTCCCTTCCTCTGCGTGGTGCTTTGTCTGTTACTGTTCTGTTTTGCGAGTACGGAGGAGAGGTGTAGATGTGCGCACTTTCCTGTTCTTTGTAGGTGTTCCAGTTAGTGTTTGTGGCACTTGTAGGAGGAGGAATACGTGTCTTCTTGGTGTAAGTTCTCTCCCCAAACGGCTTCCCATGCCTATCAACACGTTCCTGGAATGTTTTAGCTTTTTCTATTGTTTCATTCTTGAAAGGTTCCGTTGAGTGAAGCGGGGACATTGCTCTAGTTATCGTTCTTTGTGGTGAAGATCTTCGAGAGGTGAAGCTTCTTTCTCTCTCTGCTCTTTTGTGCCCTCCCTGCTTCAATGGCTTTCTCCTCTTCGTATTTTGATCTATCGTCCTTGCGTTTTGGGGGGCAGTCAGTCCTGTGGTGTAGGAGTGAGAAGCAGTAGGAGCAGTGCTGTTCGAGCCTCTCGTATTCCAAGGTAATGGAGCTTTCCTCTCCTGAATCAAATTCAATGATTGGATCGACGATAAGTGGCTTGAGCCCGTCTACCATAACCCTGACTCTGGCTGTTGTGCGTGTTAGCTCATGGTTGCTTAGGGTTCCCAGCTCTTGACCAACTCTGCACACCATGTCATCGTGCCAATAGTGCAAAGGAAGGCCCTTTATACGGATCCAGAAGGGTATTTGCGACGGGAAGGTGTTGGAGATGATGGGTTCCCATCTCTGAATGAGCACCATCCAGTATGCAAAGTGGTAAGGCCTGTTATCGAGGACCCTTCTTAAGTCATCTTCTCTTTCGAAGCGGTACTGGAAGCAGTTGTTCCCCAGATCTGAGCCATTTACTTTCCCTTGTAGGTTCCATTTTCGCGGGAGGGCCGGTATGAGAGCCCACATCTTTTGCTCCTAGGGGTGGTAATGCGTCCAATGAGGGTGAGCGCGTTGTCCTTGATGAGAGCAGCATTATCAAGTTTAGGGGCCTTTACCCTAACTGGTCTCCTTTCATCACCTTCATTCATCTGCTTCTTCCCTTTCTCCAGTTCTGTGAAACGTGGGGCCATGATTACTTCCTTTCCAAGTATCAGTTAGATACGTACAGCTGGAGGAGTTACAGTCGACTCCAAGCTTCAGAAACGTATCTTTTTTATTCTTAGCAAGGGTAAAAGGTTGGAATTGGAGAGAAACAGGACAAGGTAAGAGGTAGCTGATGAGATTGTTGAGTAGAGTAAACGTTGTTGACACTTGATCTTGAGAAAGCTTGTGGATCTACAGAATCTTGGTGTTTGAGTTTGAAAACAAAAGACTCTAGAGCTGCAAACTTTGCTTGACAGAAGCTTCTTTTGGCAACAAAATAGGGCTTCCGAGTGGCACCGTGGAGCATACGATGGATATTCTTCCAAACTAGGCAAAGAAGTGTGTGGTCGCTTTCTTGCTATTACCCGCTGGACTTCTACGTGCGCCTGTCTTGGAGAACGTGCCTGGGAGAGAAATTTCGACCAGCGTCCTTTTGTACATACAGTTCTGCACTATATGGTTGATATCAACAATCACAAATCACACATAATTTTCTTATTGGTCAATTTTCTCTAGCGACTAATTTTCTTATTCTCGGGTGGGGCACATGCCACACCCTCTAACACACTGGATCCGCCCCTGCACACCTCTTTGCATTTTTATCAATTTAGTATTATTATGAAATTTAAATAGAGATTTCTTTCACTCCGATAACCGACCAGTTTTCCTAAGAGTAAATGCGAATACGATAGTAAGCATTATGATTCAGTTGACATTAAATGACATATGAGGAACATCATGAACATGAAAATGAAGTTTTAAAAAAATAGAAAAATGAAGCATAGAAAATGTATTGAAGCATTTACTACTATAACAGGAAAGATTTTTTTTTGTCAACAACAGGAAGGATAATATGGGACCATTCCAAGTTGGAAAATTTCAACTTACTAAAATACTACGCGAGTCCCACTACCTCGCTCCTGTCTTCTAATTTTGTTTTTGGAACATCGAGTAGGTATCTACTACTTTTCTATCGGATGCGTTAACTTGTAAAACAAAGTTAGTATTACTTTTCTTGCAAAAGATAAATTACTAAATTGCAAAACAAGTTACATGTGAGTAATTAACTAGGTTCAGTTTAGTTTTTGTAGTAGATTGGAGCTAAACAGTCATGTTTTAATAGTTTTTTTTCGTTTTTTAACCTAGTTGATGGTTCCATTCAACTAATGGTTCATTCAATCTTTTCGTCCAACGCAAAGCTCGGCTAATATATAAGTGACCACGATTTACGTTATTTCACCGACAAAAACAACTTATATACACATATCTACTTGCCTCAGATTGTCGGAATATATTATCATCGAAATACAAAAACTAGAAATAAAGTTACAAAATAATGTAATTTAGCTGCAGTAAAGTTACTATAGTGGAGCTCACTAAACAAAAGGAGAAAAGAAAAAAGGAAAATAAAGATCAAAGTGGACCCCGGTTTGCCGACAAAGCTGATGGACATATGTAAAAAGAAAATACATGTAACAGTAATACTAAATTATTCATTTCGTTTCTAAATAAATGTCATTTTGACACTTTTCACAATTATTAAAAAATTACAAAAATATATGTAAGTTTTTATTAATTATATCTTTTTGACCAATAGTCTTTGAAATAAATAAAATTATTTATTAAGTCAATGTAATTTACAACTAATTTTTTGTTGAAAATAAATATAATTTGTACTGAAATCATAATATGATATGTTCTGTGTAGGGATGGCAATCAAGGACCTCGACCGCGGGCCTGGCCCGTAAAAACTTGCTGCGGGGCGGGATTGGGACTACATTTGATAAACCCGCAAATTGCGGGCCTCGCGGGACGGGTTCAAACCGGGACAGGTTCAAAGCGGGATGGGCTCAAAGCGGGACGGGTCGAAAGCGGGATGGGTTAAACCGCGGGATTTGAAGCTTTCTGAGAGAGAGAGAGAGAGAGAGAGAGAGAGAGAGAGAGAGAGAGAGAGAGAGAGAGAGAGAGAGAGAGAGAGAGAGAGAGAGAGAGAGAGAGAGAGAGAGAAGGGATTAGACATTATGGAGCTCCGTTGATGGTGGTTTCAGGGTCGATGATGCTTCCGGTCTCCCAAACATCTCTGATCTGCACTGGTGGAGCTTCTTGAAGCCATCATAAATGATAATAAAAACATTTGTTTTGTATAAGCTTAATGTATTGATCTTGTAAAATTATGCTCGATCATTTGTAAGCTCAAACTCAATTATTGTCTATGTTTGTTTGTGCATGTAGAAACAAGCAATGTAGTATTCAATATCCCGCGGGACGGTCCGCGAAGGCCTACATATTTCGCGGTACGGGATTGGGCAGCTAGTTTGAGGACCGCATCCCGCGCAGGACAGACCCGCCATGTACCGCCAGAAACCGAATCCGCAGCGGTTCAGGACGGGATGGGACGGGAGAGCCCAATTGCCATCTCTAGTTCTGTGTAAAAAAAAATTGCTGGAATGAAAATTATTACAAAATCAGAGGAAATAATAAATATCGTCGGATAGGTTCAGCGGTTCAGGTAATCCTTACGAAATTTCCAAAATTTACGAGCACAGTAATACCGAAATTCCGAAAATTCCGACAATTTTTGTCTTTTGCTTCCATTTCTTTTGCTTCCATTTCAATCTTTTCTTTTGTCAAAGACTCATTTTCATTCCTAATAAATACCTCAACATAGACGTAAGATATACACGGTCGACCAGAAAAAAACGCATATGTATACGGGTAGGTCTCTATAAATATGATATATAATACTTATGAATATAATCATTTACATAATTAAAAATAGAGCACATATCTCTTGAAAAGGAAAAAAAAAAAAAAATCGTCATCTGTATGAAGAATTATATACTTATAGTTAGACATCTTCTTGCATGCCATTAATATATAAATATATTTTTATAATATTATTTAAGAATTAATTTGTTATTTGTTATTTTCTTCATAATTTAGAAATAGTCAATATATGTAATAAATATTTTCTAAATATTTATATTTGAATAATAATTTTTTTAAAATATTATAATAATTACAATGCATAGTCCAAAAATATTTGATATTATTTTATTTATTATTATTTTAAAGGAACCTTTTCTTGCATGCCATTAAAATATAAATATATGTTTCTTAAGATAAAATGAGTTATATATTGTTTTGGATTATTGTTAACATGAACTTATAAATAGAAAGCTATGTGTCCAAAGTAGACACACCTCATAGTTACATAAATATATCTACAAATTCAGATAATTTAAATAAACTTTAGGATGATATTGTTTGTTTTGTAGCTACGTATTCAGATTATGATAAAATCATGTAAAGTGCAATCAAATTAATGTTTGTAGAATTCATCAAAAAAGCTCAAATAATGTATTAATTGACGAATGGGTGTTTACTCTTATAGATCTTATTTATAATCCAGTTACGCTTTTGTTATTCTAAATTTATTTTTTCTGTTCTTTTATATATTTTGTCAGTATCTTTTTTGATGATGATATGATGATGTTTGTCAAATTTGTGGTAATTTCCTTCAACAAAGATACAAGATAGAGAAGAGGTGGATGTATAATATGCAACCATGAAAGACAACCTCCTGATTAGTTTCAGCAAAAACAGGTTTCTCAAACACACCACTGGAAACTGAAGCTAATTACTTATTGATGACAATAACACACATGGAATGTGAGTTTCAGATCAATTATGGTCGAAAGAGATTGTAAAATCTTAATTGATACAATATGCAGGAAAACTTAAATTATCTCGATTAAAATATTCAGTTTGATATCTATATGTGGAATAAAAATTCTTAATCTACTTTTATATAACCAAGGTAATAAATAATGTCTCAGCTCATTCCTTTACAACTTAGAGTGATTTTAACTTCGTCTTTTATACCTACCAGAGATATAGCTCCGCGCAAGCGCGGAGTCGTGAATATCTAAAAGAATTTTCGATTTGTGTTCATGAATTCGATATCTAGCAACATTTTTTTTCAAGAATATGTTAGATATAGACCATATATCCACTCAGATTCAACATCTGATACGCTGACTAATTGACATCCTCATTAGTTATCCAGTAAATCTGCAACCTGTGTAAATATAAGAAAATAATAATTTATCACAATTTAGAAATCCCACACAATAGTAAAATCCTTTATTAAACATAGCGCAATAATATATACATACCAAAAAAATAGTCAAGACGAGAATTTTTTAACAGAAATAAAAAATAAATCTCCATGAGCTCCTCTTAGATCTATGCGACCTCTCTCGGTTCGTCCAAAAAGTTGTGTTTCTTTTTCAATGGTTTTTTTCTGTAGTTATCAGCTGTGTAAACAATTTTGTTCGCCTCCTCCTTGAAACTACCAGTGTGTTCTAATTCAAATTTGAAGTATGAGAAATTAGTGAATTCCTCCATGGCGTACATGTCTTAGCGGACACTTCAGAAAGTAGAACAAAGAACATAGAAAAGTTATACTAATCAAGTTTTCAGTAGGACTATGAAATTATATCAATTTAAGGAGTTTTAATGATATGTGACACTGAATAGAGCGGTTTAGAGTGTAATGGTTTATCATTGGATGTGAGAGTTAAACGACAAAGTGGGAGAACCCTATGCCATATTCAAAGACAGTGCAAAAGAATAGACGATTAGGAAGCTTTTTGGGTATGTCTGACGCATCAGCCTCACCTTTTAAAGGTTATGTAGAAACTGAATGTCATAGGCCGCAAGTTAATTTAAAATGACCCAACAATCATTATTTCATTACATAATCACGTTCGAAAACTCACTGCCGAGGGCCGTAAAATCACCAGAAAAACGTAATTCAGACACCAACGATGACAATTTAAACTGACTCAGTCCAAAAACCAAAATTCATAAAAACTTAAATTTTCATTCATTTCATCCTATAATCGAGTAGTATATTTAAAAATTCATGAAATTTTAATGAAAATGGCAAAAACGAAGAAACTGATGTATAACTCTTGAAAAATTATGAGCTGTCGGAGTCAATATTGCAGAAAGTCTAAAGAAGAAGACGACTTGTAAAAATCATAATTTCCTTTCATTAAATTTAATCATAAAAAATGCAAAACGCACATGTTTTTTATTCGAACCCGGGTTGTGAGCTTCTTTAATGATACATAAACTACTGTACTAAGTGATATTTAGTGATATTCATATGAATACATACTATTTTAAAACAAAAATATAAAGATGGATCCCACAAATATTTATTAAAATCTGATGTGGACACCTTAATAAGAGAAGAAAATGTTTCATTGTATATATGATTGGTTGTTTCCACCTTAATGGCTTCATAATTCCTTGTATCATGATTATGTAGATTTAATTGTTGTTTAAATACAAATTTGACACTAAAAACTCTAAAACCTTTTTAACTCTAAAACGCGGGCGCATTAACCGTTTACGCAGCAAGTAAACTTACGTAACTCGTTGCTTGTCCGTACGTTTTCCCCAAATCACTAAATAAAATCGGATGTTTACAAAAATTCAATTTTTGTAATACGTAAGTTTAAAATCATATATAAGTTTGAAGTTATGTTATTAGTCAGTGAAAACATAAACAAAAGAAGGTTTAGGAGCCGAATAGCTTTTCTCTCTCCTGCGATAAGAAAGGCGACCTGCAATCTGACCGTTGGCTCTGAGATCTGACCGTTGCTCCACCGTCGGAGAGCCCTCTGCTCGCCGGCAAGTTCTTTTTCTCTGCTCGTTCTCCTCTGCTCACTCTCGTCTCTCCTCCATGTATCTCGATGCTGCTCTCGAAGAAAAAGTATCGCCCTCCCTTTGCTCTCTCGTTCAAGTCCCGTCATCTGCTACGCTCTATTAAGAACTCTTCAATGGCTAAGAAGAAGATTAAGTCCATCTCGGTCGTCGATCTCCCTGATTTTGACGTTCCTGTTTCTGGATCTATGATTCTTGGTTCGGATTTCTCTACGTTGGCTCCTCCTTCCGGCGGATCCCCTCAGTTTTCTTTTGGATCGTTCGCTCCTGCTCTACATGGAGTGGTATCTCTTCCTAGTTTATCTCGCGATTCTGGGTTGTTCTCTGTGTCTCCTGTTCTGTCCAGTGGTGTTTCTCTGCCAGGTCAATCAACTGGTTTTGGTTTGTCTCCTCCGGTAACTCTTCAAGCTCTTCAAGAGGGCTCTCCGGTAACTCCTCAAGCTTTTTCTTCTCCGGTGGCGGTGGCTCCAGTTCTTAGCGGTGGTCCTCAGCCTCCAGTTCTTAGCGGTGGTCCTCAGGCTCCAGTTCTTAGCGGTGGTTCTCAGCCTCTCCAGACAGGCTATACTTCAGCTGAGGTTAAAGCCCCTGAGGTGAGGAACTACGCTGCTCTGCTAAAGAGCTCTGCTCAGCTCCAACAGCTAGGAACTCCGGTAGAACATGTGTCCGGTGCTCCTTTCGTCCTTATCCCAGATGAGAACATTGAAGCTGCTAAGATTGAATTTAAAGACTTCATTTATGCTCGTTTTCATGGTGATTATCCTTCGATGGGGAAAATTATCGGTATAGTCAATGCGGTATGGGCAAAAACGGGTCCACGGATTTTTGTTCACAACCTTGGACATGGTACCTATCTTCTACGAGTCACTAGTCCTCGTACTCGAGAGGTGTTACTCTCTCGTACTTGCTGGAACATCGGGGGACTTCCTATGTTTATAGCGCCATGGGCGCCTGATTACTCCCCGGAGGAACCTCCTCTTACGGATGCTATTGTGCCGGTCGAGATGAGAAACGTTCCTTACCTGCTATTCAACAAGGAGAGCTTGAGTCGTATCGCAACTGCAGTTGGCAAACCAGAGTCCCTTGCTCCAGAAACAGAGCGCAAGGAAAACTTCGAGGTGGCTAAGCTGTTCGTTAGGGTTGATCTCACAGCACCTCTACCAAACAAAATTATCTCTGGATTCTCCAATGGTAGGGAGGTGGTGATTGATGTCTCTTACCCTTGGTTGCCAGTCCAATGTGAACTTTGTAAGAAGTATGGACACAAGTCGTCAAAGTGCACAGATGGGGTGTTGGTACGCGATGTGCACCAGGAAGGACCTAGGATTCATCCCTCAGAAAATGCAAGAAGGAGATCGAAATCGAGGCCGGGACGTTCTACTGAAAAAAAAGTTAAGCAAGGGCAGCTCCGCTACGTACCAGTAAATCATAGCTCTCCCGAGGTCTACGTTGATGCTGATTCAGATGTAGTTCCTGTGGTAAACACAGTCGTTACTCCGGCTCAGGAAGATACATCTGCCGAATTGGAGGAGGGTGAAATTTGCCAGGTTACAATGGAGAAATCTTCTGTTCTTCAGGCTCCCACAGGAGAAAATAACAATATTCTTGCTTCGGAAAAGGAACTGCAAGTTATCTTAGATGCTCAGCCAGTGGTGGTTCCTATTAATGAAATGATTATTGCTGCGATCACAGATGCTATTACTACTGCTTTTAACCAGGAGGAGGCTCAGTACTCGCTAGACGGGGGCTCGGTCCCTGACGAAGTTGAGCTGCTGCCGGATCCGACGGGAGCTATCCTGCCTCCTGTTTCTGCTGGAGTGGTGCCTAATGAGTCTGCTGAAGCAAGTGAGTCACCTCGAGATGATGGGTTTCAGGTGATTACTGAGACTGCTATGGTTACTGAAACTGTAACAGTTGCGCAAGAAGGTGTAATCTCAGAGGAACCTTTGTATCCCGCTGAAGTAGAGGAGCGGGAAAATCCTTTTATCCTGGTTAACAACAGGAAGAGTAGCCGCAAGGCTGCGAAGCGTCATTAAAATTATCAGATATGTTTTTTGCATGGAATATAAGGGGTCTGAACCATCCAAGACGCCAAACCATGACTAAGGATTGGATTAATATCCATAGACCACTTTTCGGAGCTTTTTTGGAGACTCATATTTTGGAGAGTAATAAAGAGAGAGTTTTAGGAGCTATTCCAAGGGGATGGAATTATTTTGGTAATTATGCTGATGATGCCTCGGGTCGTATCGTCGTCGTTTGGGATCCGAGTGTACTTCTAGTCATCTATGGTGCGACTGCTCAATCAGTTACGTGTGGGGTTTCTATTTTGTCGGAAAACATCTCCCTCACGGTTACTTTTGTTTATGGTTTCAACTTGGTTGAGGAGCGGAGGAGTTTGTGGAATAATTTGGTGGATTTGCAGGCTACAACTCCGGTTTCTTCTCATCCTTGGGCTGTGTTGGGTGATTTCAATCAGATGCTGCGTTCTTCTCATCACTCACGCCACCTGATCTCTCATGTTGATGACTCGGGTATGAATGAGGCGAACATCTCTCTTCAGGATGCACAACTCTTTGAGGCGCAGGCTAAAGGCTTACCTTTCACTTGGAGGAATAGTCAAGACGATAATCCTATTTCCACGAGAATTGACCATGCTTTCATTAATCAAGCTTGGTTATCGTCCTTCCCTGATTCATATGCGGAATTCTTGGATCCTTCTCAATCTGATCACACGCCTTGCTTGTTCCGGATGCCTTCTGTCGGACGTCGAGTCATTAAACCTTTCAAATTTTTTCACCATGTGATTGATCATCCTGACTATGCAGGGACAGTTAGAGAAGCGTGGAACACAGCTAACATCACCGGGACAGATCAATATAAGCTGGTCCGCTCTCTTAAGCTTTTGAAGAGACCACTAAGGAGTCTAAATAAGAGGCATTTTAGTGGTATATCTCAGAGGGTCAAAGAACAGAAGGAGAAAGTTAATATTCTGCAGAGAGCTTTACTTACTTCGCCGGTAACCTCAACAGCTCGGGAGGAGCATATTGAGAGAGATAAGCTGAATGGTCTACTTAAGGCAGAGGAAAAGTTTTACAGGCAAAGATCAAGAGTTCGTTGGGCAGATGTCGGTGACCGCAATACGCCATTTTATCATAGGACTGTGTCTGCTCATGCCTCCAGAAACCATATACACTTCCTCAAGGACGCCAATGATAGGGTTATATATTCTGTCGACGATATCAAATCACATGCTGCGGATTACTTCCAGGGTATCTTGGGAGCGACAGACCTTCCTTCTTCTCCGGCTTCTCTTGAGGATCTGCAGGCCCTGCTCCCCTTCCGATGCACTGAGCTACAACAGAACTACCTTAAACGTGAGGTTACAGCAGCCGAGATCAAAGCCACCCTTTTTGCAATGCCGCTAAATAAAAGTCCAGGGCCAGACGGGTACTCAGTTGAGTTTATCAGAGCTTCTTGGGACATTGTTGGTCAGGATATCACATCTGCCGTAAGGGAATTCTTTCGTAATGGAAAGCTACTCAAGGACATGAATACTACCGCGATTGCCCTTATTCCTAAGAAATCAGAAGCTTGCTCTCTCACTGATTATAGACCAATTAGCTGCTGCAACATTGTCTACAAGCTAATCTCCAAAATCATAGCTAATCGCCTCAAGCCTATTTTGACAGAATGCGTCAGTCCAAATCAAGCCGCTTTTCTAAAAGGCCGCAGTCTAGGAGAGAATGTCTTATTGGCAACTGAGCTCATCAAGGATTACAATAAATCTTCTTGTCTTAAGAGTGCTATGATTAAGATTGACATTCGCAAAGCTTTTGATACTGTCTGCTGGGATTTTGTGATTAAAGTTTTGCAGGCTCAGCATTTTCCTCCGATGTTCGTCACATGGATAACTGAGTGTATCTCCTCTCCGAGATTTTCAGTGGCTATTAACGGGGAATTGGCTGGTTTCTTTGAGGGGAAAAAGGGTCTTCGTCAAGGAGATTCGATTTCTCCTTATCTCTTCATCATGCTCATGGAAGTTCTATCTCGTTTGCTTGACAGGGCAGAATCTGATGGTGTCTACAGGCTGCATCCTTTGTGTACTACTCCCAAGCTCACCCACCTGCTTTTCGCCGATGACTTATTAGTCTTCTCCGATGGCTCAAGGGTCTCCACTGCAGGGATAAAAAGTGTTATGAATCGGTTTAGGGACTGGTCCGGTCTGGATACTAATGAGGCTAAGTCAGAGATTTTTTATGGTGGATATTCAGACACTCAAGCCTCGGTTCTAAGCGATTTATCTGGTTTCCGCCGTGGTGCATTTCCTACTAGATACCTTGGGCTACCTCTTAGTCCAAAGAAGATCTCTGCGGCTACTCTGCAGCCTTTCCTTGACCGTATAACATCAAAGCTTCACTCTTGGACTGTTAAATATTTATCCTTTGCCGGTAAGGTAATGATGATCTCCTCGGTGATATACGGTATGGTTAATTTTTGGAGTTCTGTGTTTGTGCTGCCTAAGGGGTTCTACGCTAAGGTGGATTCATTATGCTCGGGCTTTCTCTGGAAAAATAGCACAACCTCTGCTGCCGGTGCAAGGGTCTCTTGGAAACACATCTGTACTCCCAAAAAGGAGGGCGGTCTTGGTATCAGATTACTAGAAGAGTTTGAGATGGTTTTCCGATTAAAGAGGCTATGGCTATTTTTCTATGGATCAGGCTCTCTTTGGGTCCCGTGGTTTAAAGAAAACAGGTTTGCTGGCAGGAGTCTCTGGCTAATAAATGACTCGCCAAGGTTCTCAAGTGCTATCCGAAGTATGCTCCAGCTTAAGGATCAACTTCATACCTTTCTTCGTTGCAGCATCGGAGATGGTAACACAGCCTTGTTTTGGCATGATTATTGGACTGAGCTGGGTCCTTTGCATCAACTCTTCGGACCGACAGGTCCTCGCTCTCTCAGGATTCCTCTCAATGCTAATGTATCTCGAGCAGTATCCAATGGCCATTGGAGCATCCCGTCGGCCCGATCTGAAGACGCTGTAACTCTACAGATCATTTTGTCGACAACGGTGATTCCATCGTCAAGTAACAGAGCCGACGTCTTCTTGTGGAGAAACAGCTCCGGAGGTTTTGGTCCATCTTTCTCTTCTCGGGTTACTTGGGAGAGGTTAAGAGTAACTAGGCCGCAGGTTCCGTGGTACTCGGTGGTTTGGTTTAAAGAGGAGATTCCACGATGTTCTTTTATTTCTTGGACGGCGTTCCTCGGAAGACTTCCCACTCGGGATCGTTTAATTTCTTGGGGTTTATCGGTGCCACCAGGTTGTGTTCTCTGCTCTTTAGCTGATGAGTCTGTAAACCATTTGTTTTTTCAATGTCCCTTTGCGGTTGCTACTTGGTCTCGTTTCTGTGGCAGGTACATGGCGTCACCACCATCCTCTCTTGCTGATGTCGTCCTCCTCTGCCAACAGCTTCCTGGACCTCATGCTTCCCGTGCGGTGGTTGTGCTCAAGCTTATCAACCAGGTTATCGTCTACACCCTCTGGCGAGAGAGAAATAGCCGCATCTTCTCCGGTGTTTCTTCATCCCAAGAGGCCTGTTCGCGTCTGGTGGATCGAGCCGTAAGAGATAGGTTGCTGTCCTTGACTCGTCCTACTGCTACTGCTCCGTCCCCTTCTTTACTTGAGCTGTTCTTTTGGTTTGTTTCCCCGTTCAGTTAATGCTACTCTCTTTTTATTGCTCTGTCTCAAGCTTCTTTTCTTGTTCTTCTTCTGTTCTGCTTCTTCTCTTTTTTCTGTAATAAGTTGTGTCTCACAACATTGTAAACTCTAAAAAAGTGGTATAAATTTTGACATTTAGACCAAAAAAAAAAGAAAACATAAACAAAACAAGCGAAAACAGCCACTAGGCTTTTCTCCTAGCACCCGCGACCTCCAACAAAAATAGCAACACTCTAGCCACTAGACCAAGCTGTTTTCATTGTATTATCTCACATATAATAATATATATGGATAAATACTATAAAATTAATCCCCGATTAATTTTCGATTTCCTTTCAATTCGCTAGGCCCATACCGTCTGCACGCGTTACGCCTAGCGCAACCTTAAACATTGATCAAAACTAGACAAACATCACCACTTTGTAATTTTGAAAGAAACTTCACAAAAATCAATGTATGTATTCAATGAAGGAAACTTCAAGAGAAACTCTACAGCATCGTATCTGACATTAAGGCCGTTGGTCTATCGTTTGATTTTGTTTCTTTTACCTGGATCTCTCGCTAGAGAAACAGAGATGCGGATTCGCTGGCTAAGCAGAGTTTGTCTTCCGAGCTTGCCTTAATGGTCTTATCTAACAATGGCTAAATAAAACATTGAATGAATGAAATTTTGTGTTTAAAAAAATACTCAATAAAATGAAAATTAATATTTTCAAAATGAAGAATCATGCATAAAAGATAAGAAAATAAAATATTCACAACAAGAAACTAAGATTTGGTTAAATAAAGCTCAAAAACTATCAACGAATAAAAATATCAGTTTAGTATTTTTTCAAATTTAATAATTTATATAAAT
>NC_079517.1:13733686-13759035 GCF_000801105.2 Raphanus sativus
TGGACCTAACATTTATTTTGTAAGTTTTAAAATTAAATACACCTTTATACTTTATAGTTAAACCTACATTAAATCACTAATGTTCCTTTCTTTATACTACTATCCATTTCCAAACAATATACTTATTTCTTTATACTACTTAAATGTTTCCAACAATATTTTTTATATACTACTATCAATGTTTCCAAACAATACAATAATTAATCTTAGTTATTTATATATCCATCATTTTTTTTAAAATTTTGTAGAAACGTCATAATTTCATAAATTGCAAAATAATGAACTTTAAAATTTGGATTATAAGATTACAAATTATGAACTATTACAATTTAAATCAAATTAGATTACATATCGGTCATCCATCAGTTCAATCGGTTAGTCTCGGTTTTAGTGATTTTTTAATATGAATATTTTAAAAACCTAAATTGAATTGTTAGATCTCCGGATTAACCGGTATAATCACAATCGGGTTGAATTTAAAAACACTGATTTAAATGCAAAAATATTTTAAATACACACTCTTTAAAAATTACCAAAATATTTGTTAAGTTATTAGTGAAATTTTCATCGTAAAATATTCCGCGCTTCCAAAGCGCGGATCAAGATCTAGTTTTATATAATAAATGAGAACTCACTTAATTAATTTTGTTTAGTTGTCTTTGAGTTTTAGAAAAACTATTATAATTTGATTCGTTAATAGATTTTCTATTTTCATTTAATTTATGAGTAAGAAAATCACTTCTAGAACTAATTTTTATCAGTATCCAAATGATATAGATATATTGCATAAATAATTTTTGGTAATTAAATATGTGATTTATATAAAATATATGTAATGCTCATAAAATCATTTTATTACTCAAGTATTTATAAGCTATATAATATATTTCAAAAGTAATTTATAGAATTGATATAGTAGTTTTATATTCCTATGTAGTTGGATATGAATATGTAGAGAATGTGTAACAATCATATTGTCTTATCTTTTAATCTTAATATAGACATATAACTTTAGCTAAAAATTATTTAAAAATCAAATGTTTCAATACTACATACCTTCAAAACTCATTTTCATTAAAAACTGAATTATGAATATTATATATAACTAATTTTAGTAAAACATTTAAATACAAAATATCAACAGATATTTAAAATAGTCATAATCATCTTTTTTAATTATTCTTTAAAAATATTTAACAGTAAACACATATACAATTTTTTATGATGAAAAAATATCTTAGTTTGACAAACTATAATAAATATATTGTTACAAAACATTCAAACCCACAAAATTACGGGCATCCACCTAGTTATAATATATACACTAGATATGTAGTAAATATAATTACATAACATAAAAATTGAAATTTTGACCTATGGATAAAATGATAGTAGTTTTACGAATAACTAACTATAAATTTAGTTAACGTATAAACCTTTTACATATTTTATTTTAAAATTACACCAAGTTTTTTTCTATATATTACTTCACCAATTTATCAAGAGGTGGCTTTAAGAAAGCAATTTAATCTTAAGAATTTTATTTAAAACATAATAAAATTGATCAGAAGAAAAAAAAAACCTTTTCAAACAAAACCGGATTTCAAGTTCTTAGAATCAAAACTAAAACTATATTTTACGTATATACTACAAACATTTATAAAAATCAGGGGCCCTAAAAATTTGAGACTACTTAGGAGCCCTAAGACAAATGCTTTTCTACAACAAGGTCAGCACGGCTCTGGATACAGCCAGTCAGCCACCACAGTTTTAGCTCAATTTCGGTAGAGATATTAGTTAGGCAGTCTTTTTGTTTCTGTTAGGAAACATTTCATCTTCTAACAGATTCAGAAATCATAAATTATGAGAAGTTGATGTGTTTGATAAAAGTAAACGAAATTTAGTCCTTGATTAAATTGAAGCTAACAAATTGGTTTACTAATAACATTATATGATAAATGAATAAAAAATTGAAAGACTTTGTCTTTTCAAAGCCTGCTTGGCACACAAGACGGGCCAAAAGTTAGGTAAGTCTTTGGAAAGAAACAAAACACAGACGAATTTAGTGAAGTTTAAGATGTATTTTCTGCTGCGACTGTTCCAGTAACGCCACTTTCTTGGCGCTACAACGGTTCAAAAGTTAGTCATCCGAGAGAACAAAACACAAAGAAAAGTCTAATAAAGTTTAAGATGTATCTTCTGCTACTACTATTCCAAGAACGTAACCTATGGGATTGTCATTTCAAATATGACAAACTTGATAACTATTTCGTGGTAAGGAAATAAAATTATATTTAAGATGGTTTCTCAGTTGCTACTATTCTAATAGCGTCGCCTATAAAACTGACATTGCAAATATACTCAAAAGTTAAAACTGTTAAAAGAAAAATAATCCAAAATGCTTAATTTGATGCACCCTTGGACCCTTCGTAAATTTTAGAACGTATGGCTGTTGAGATTGCAGTTTAAGTCGCATAATTGAAATTTAAATTTAATTCTAAACATTATTGTTTGCTAGTTTCTATTTATTTTAATTAGTATTTTTTCTTTGAAATAAGCTTACCATTAAAAACACAGTTACTTTTTTACGTTAATACCCGAAAACAAAAACAATTAAGGTAGAATTTTTTTTCACATTCAAACACAATTTAAGTACATAATTTTTTTGTCAAAAAAAAAAATTGATCAAGAAATTCAAGCACATAAATTGGCATTTGAAACAATCCAATGGCAAACAAAATATTTTTTACAAGATAAATATAGTTGAAAGGTGTTACAACTTAATTAGCATTATTGTTTTTCTTTACTCATTCACATTTGGTGTACATATTTTATCATAAAAACCTACTTTCGACCCATATCATAAGTACACCCAAAAGTCTATAAATACTGGCTTTCAAAGTTCATAAGTCATCACTTCTCAAGTCTTATAACCAAAAGAAGAGAGAAAAATGGCTTCATCAAATCTATTAGCGATTAAGCTTTTTTCATTCATGGTGCTATTCGCAATATCCCATGCTCAATCCTTTTCTCCAGGTACGCTATTTGCATAAACACAACTTAATTTGACACATAATGAAATAATACCAGAGCTATCTAGTGTAGCTGTAGGAGTATATTATAATCACATATTTATGTATCACTATTTTGTATATCAATATTCAATAGTACTGGACGTTTCAACCTTCGGTTAAATGTACAAAATATAAAGACACACGATTTATATGTATACACGCAGGTCGGAAACTATTGCAGTACATTCCTACTACGAACTATCCCCCGGAGCTGCCACCGGCGTACTCTCCTATTCCGGAGCTGCCACCATCGTACAGTCCAACTCCGGAGTTTCCACCGTCGTACAATCTTGCTCCGGAGCTCCCTCCGTCGTATTTTCCTACTTCGAAGTTCCCATCATCGTACACTCCAACTCCAGAGCTGCCACCATCATACACTCCAACTCCGAAGTTCCCACCGCCGTCGTACAACCCTACTCCTGAGTTCCCTCCGTCCTACACTCCAACTCCGGAGCTACCACCATCGTACATGCCTACACCAGAGCTTCCTCCGCCGCACTTTTCTGCTCCTTCTCCGGCGCCTTATTAATCCAAATTATGGCGGTCCATGCGTGAGAATTCAAAGTTCGTCACACTATTACACATGAAATAAACAAGGATATTACTTTTACAATTATCAAATAAAATATACTGTATACTACATTTTGATCACTATTTGCTAGTGAATAAAGGATGTTGCTCGGTAATGTTTACCTTTTTTCTGATTTGTATAAGGTTAGAGCAACTCTATTGGTGAGATAGTATTTCCAAAAATGTTAAATCAATAAAATTTTAAAATTTTAAGTTAATTTAATCATGTATTGAAGGACACAAACAGAATTTAAACTATGTATAAGTAAACTATTTTACAAAAGAAAAAACTGATGTAAAAGTAGACATGTATTTGAGCACCTTGTAGTATAGATTTCAAATGGATATTTCTTGTATCTAAAAGAAAAATAACTGATGACAAAAAGAAACTAAAATGAAGAGAGAGAAAAAAATCTTTCATGTGTGAATTAGAAAAAAAAACTTGTGGAAAATTCATAGAAACATTTGTGTCTTTGTGAGTGAAATAATTTTTAGCTAAAACTTAGATATAATTAAATTATATTAAAATATTAATATTATTTTGCTTGAGAATTTTTAGAAGGTCCTAAGTATTGGAGATGTTCTTAAGAGAGTTTTCTATGGAGTTTCCAAATTTGTTAATATGGGAATTTATTAAATTTTTATTTTCTTTTCATTTTTATATTTATTTAAATTTATTAATACATGATTAAAAACTTAGTACCACAATATTTTGGATACTTTCATTTATCTAACTTGCAGTTTATCATGTAAAATAATTTGAAAATTCCATTAAAATATTCCAACTAAATTTCGTTATGCTTCTAATACATGAATTTTTTCTATCGAGTTCATTATTTTAAATAATTAATTTGTTCATTTTAATACACTAATTTTTTTTAAATTGTTCTCATTTTAATTTTGTAACTATTTTTATTTTAATCAAAATAATGATAAATTTTAAACCAAATTTAAAAATAATCTCAAATTGAAAAATATATTAAAAATTCTAATTTAAACGTAAAGTTTAGAAATAAAAATAACTAAATTTTGGAGGAAACATTAAAATTTAGAAAAACTCAATTTTGATTGAAAGATAAACTAAATAGTATTAATTACATAGAATAAACTGAATTTGATACTGAAAATGAAACTAAAATTAAAGTGTTTAAGGCCATCCACAATTTAGTTTATTTTATTCATAAAATTTAAAATAAAATTAGAAACTTTAAGATTTATTTTTAAATTTGGGAGACTTTAAAATTTTGTTTACTAATCAATATTTTTTTATTAAAATAAAAATAATTTTAGTATTAAATGAGCATAGTTTTTAAATTCAATGTATTAAATAAACAAAATAAGTTGAAGTATTAAACTGGATAGCAAAAAATTTGTATATTAAAAGGTTTATTGAAATTTAGTTGGAGTGTTTTTATGGATTTTTTTCTTTCTGGATGTTTTTATGAATGAAATTTATGAGTAGAAAACATTTGATATATGTTAGTTTTCAGAATCTTGTACGTGTGGGTTAACATTTAATTTGTTTTATTCGATATTTCAAGATATACTTTTCGTGGTTTTGCTACAACTACAATAAATAGATGTAAACAGTAAACAGAATTATCATTATGATAATTGACACTATACATCTTACATAACAGACTATAGTGGTCACCAACTTACCAGTAATTGAAATCGCACAATTAGGATCACATTTCCCTCAACTCCAGGGTAAAACACCGCACCGTATTATTACATAGATCTCAAAAACATTTCATATATGTATTTATACATAGGTAACCTAAACCAAATGAAAAGGCACCACAACCATCAGCGAGCAAACTTTTAATTCTCACGATTCATGTGGCCAAATTGGAACTTCGATGGCGAAATCTTCTTTTTCCTTTTATTCACCGGACCGCAGCCAGGGGGATTGAAGCATCTCGGAGGAACAGGAGCGTACGAAGGACCGTCGTAGGCTTGGGCCGGTGGATCGCGAAAGAACTTCCCATCTGAATACATATCCTAATTAACCATATTAATAATAATAGTAATTGTTGAACAAAAAAAAAGTAATAATACTACTAATGCGAAATAATGAATTCCGGAGATGTAATTAATATTCATATATTATAGTATTAAAACAACTTAGATTTCATAATATGAAAACGTACCTGGAGAAAAAGTTTGAGCATGGGCGATTATGAAAAGAGCCAAGAATGAGAGAAGCATAACCACATAGAGCTTCGATAAACTTGGCAAAATGTTATCCATTTCTCTCTCTCTTATTTTTATCTTACAAGACTTGGAAAGTGATTGGTATTTATAGACTCTAGAATATGGGGTTAAAAACACATTTTAATACCCCCCTTCACTACCGTGGAGTGTCCATCATCATTCATCAGACTCAAAAGCCAAGCCATTATACACCCAATAGTCCAGAGAACCGGACAAAATATGATTAAATCCTACTTCAGTAAAAAAAATTAAAAGATTTTGTTCATTAATAACTAAAAGTTTAATTTTTTAAAAAAAATTTCTCATCTGAAAACAAGATAAATTTTCTGATGTCATTGTCTACTTTACAATCACGTTATTACTTGGGGTAATTTTAGTCTCTTATTTGTTTTATCTGATTCTTCCTACATGAAATATTAAAGGGGAAGTTTAATCCCAAATTAAATCCTATACTAGAAAGACTGTAACTTAGTTCCTATTACTAACATCTATGAATAAAACAAAGAATGATTTGTAATCATTTTTTTGGTCGAAGTGATGATTTGTAGTCATCACTGGAAGATGTCATTTTCAAGCGTGTACCTAATGTTCTGAATTATACTTTACACAAATAACTGTGTTTTTTTCGAGTGGACATGGTCTCGACGCGTAAATGGCTTCTCTTGAAACTTATCTCCAATGTACACAAGTTTCTAGTTTCCATATTGATTTCTTAAGGAACATACTTTGATTTGTCTTGATAAAATTTTCTTCGGACAGCGACGAATTGTCAATATCAGGCAAAGAAAATTATGATATAATCATCAACAAAAATGGAAGGAGGGATTAAAAACTATAAGCCTAAGTTTATGTACTGCTACAATAATAGTATAACTCCCTACAAACAAGGGAGTGACAAGACATTTTCGTGTGATATCTTTGATTAAATTTGTAGAAAAACAAATGTTTTTCAAAACAATTTTTGTAAAAAACAAAATTATAATATGGGCTTATTTGCCAAATAACCAAAATAAAAGAGTAATTAGATTTTTAGTAAGAAACTAGAGAGAAATAGGAAGATAGATAAGAAGAGAGAGGGTGTTTTTGGTTAGATAGTGGGTTTGTGTTTTTTTTTAATGGTTATAGGGGCAAATTTTCCTTATAACATATTCAAGTGATTAGTCACTAACAGTTTTGAAATGTGGTTCAAAACTAAGTTGCATAGAAATTTTACCGGACGTTTGTTTTCTGCTTCAGAACCAGTATTAGAATTGTAACTATATGGAAGCTTACTTAACTTCATTTTCAAAATGCTTTAAAAATATCTTATTTAAAAATATATTGGAAGCTTATGATTCTCTTTTTTTTTTGTCAACAGCTTATGATTCTCTTTTAGAATCAAGCTTCCATTTATAATGAAAAGATAATATCATAAATAAATAAGTATAAAATTATGATGTTATGTTTTTCTGTAAAATCTAAAATTTAATAATACTAGAATAGAGAGAATAGAAATATGAAAACATGATTACACATCAAATTTGAAGTTTCATCTTTTTATTTGCATTTTGATCCTTACAATTAATTACACATCATATTATGATTTTAAGTATTTTCTAATTTATTATTTTAATCCTTAAATTTTTATATCTCGTAAATATTTCAGATTTTTTTAAATAAATTCAGGTTTTACACATAAAATTAAATAAAATTTTAAAATAACATTTATATTATTTAAAAACTAGAATTAGAGAAGAAAAAGAAGAATAGTACAAAAGAAATTTTATAACTAAAACTATTTTAAAAGATACTTGAAGACATAATTATTACAAAATTCAAATATTGTAATAACACTAATAGCCGGGTAAATTTGCTCCGGAACCTTTAAAATCTTCAAAGTATTGTCTAAAAAAACTGTGTAACCGAAGATGGATCATTATGAAAATCATTTTATGGAATAATGTGGTGTTTTGCTTCTAGTTCAATATTTAACTATGTATTTCTATTTATGATTTTATACTTTAGTGTAAATTTTGTTAATTAATTTTCCGGTTATATTTTTATATATTTTATAGGTATTTATAATTTTTATCTGAATTTACATTAGTTATGAAAAATATAAAAACTATATACAAATAATTAGTTAGTTATCTTTTGGAGTCGTGATACTGATAGCAGGTTAAATAGTGCAAGATAAATGGACTGAACAGTGCCGATAAAAAAAGATTTTTTACACTATGGGGCACATTGTGAGTTTGTCTTGTATTCAGAGGACAATCAACATGAAGGACACTTTTCCTTGTCGTGTAGTAAGTGGTAGGACAACAATGTCCTTGTTGAGAGCTTCGCATTGTTTGGTGTTCCAATATGGGAACCGGTTCGGTTTGGTTCTTGTTTCATATGATGCGTTAATGTGTTAGGTTTGTTGTTAGAAGAGCTCGAAGGGTAACTGAATTAATTAAATTTTAGATATCTTTAGGTTTATAAATAATTGTGCTTTATTCTTAATCAATTAGATTGAAATGGATCATATGGTTGAAAGTAAAAGAAAGTTGGCGGTAATTTTCATCAAGTGCTTGTGTTTGTTGTAGAACTAAAAAGGAGAATTTTTTTTCTGGGTAGAACCTGCCAATTTGGATAAAGTTTTAGTTTGAAATGAAACTTGTGGATGGCATGAGAAGGACGTACTATATCCATTTTATAGAGAATTCGATAAAAAGGAACACAAAGTTGCATAATAGATTGAACCAACATTTAGGTTCTATTGATATGCAACCACAAAATAACAATCCATGCTTTA
Source organism: Raphanus sativus (assembly GCF_000801105.2). Taxonomy (NCBI): domain Eukaryota; kingdom Viridiplantae; phylum Streptophyta; class Magnoliopsida; order Brassicales; family Brassicaceae; genus Raphanus; species Raphanus sativus. The sequence continues at coordinate 13,742,327 of NC_079517.1, forward strand.
AAACCGAAAAGGGAAACATAAATATGTTACATGGAGGACAACAAAAGAGGTCTTTGTATGCATATTTATAGATAAGAGAAGCTTCCAATATAACCATGAGATAACTCTCATAACTGCAACAGCAACTGCAATATTATTAATCGGTCCATTGGCTGTGGACGGCTCGCCTGCCAGACCCCGAAAATTATGTTCACGCAGACCAATACCAGGACGCCCTCGTCCAGACATCAACCATCCCCACATCACCCGTCCCCACATCAACCGTTCACACACAACCCATCCACAATCCACCCGCCAGCTATCCACAAACCGTCCACCCCTACACCACCTGTCCACCCCTACCGAGTCGACGCCACACTTTAACCATCAAAATTAAAGTCGAAACTTCACATGTCTAGGTTTTCAAATCCACAAAGACACTAAGAATAAAATCAAAAGAAAAATTCTAACAGAATTTTAAATCCAAATAAAATGTCAGAACACACCGAAGACGGCAAATTTGTGGGATTTTTATGTCAAAATTGAACATTCCCCTGACTTACAGATTTGAACAGTTTTAACAGTCTTAACAGATCTAAATCGAAAATTAGCAGATCTCAGAAGTGGGTTTCAGAAACAAGATAAAAAAATTATGGATTTCAAAGAAACAAACCTTGCATACCGAAAAAGACAGTGAGATTGATCGATGTGAGTAGGTGAGTGTCGGATGGAGGTTTCTGATGCAAAATCAAGAATTGAGTTTGAGAGGGTGAGGACGAAGATAGAGGAACTAGGGTTCTTAATTTTCGCCGCAAATAGAATCCGAGAGAGAGAAAGTTTGTGATTCGAAAAGAGGAATGATGAAAATTTAGGGTTTTGAGTTGGTATAGGGTGGTGTTGGTACGACTGGGTTTAGGCAAATAGAGGTCTGCTTTGGTTTTCTTTACTATAAGAACATCAATATCTTTGACTAACAAAAAAAGTTGCCTTTAAGTGTAAAGTGCTGAAACTCAAAAGTGTGTTATGAGATAAGAAATTCTAAAAAAAAAACAAACACTCTACTTGATGGTAGATATAAGCCTTCACTACAAATAGGTCAAATCTATTTGCATCGTAAATGTTTGTTACCAAATGATGTAATTTGGTAACAAAAAAAATGTAATATGTTCCAATTAGAAAAGAATTGTAATCTATTTAATAACTACTATATTTTGTATTATTGTTGTTATTGTCTGAATGTAGATCCGCATGAAACACGTTAAAAGTTACACAAGTGGTTTAGTTATACAGTAGAAACAATATAAATTAATAGTCGATAAATTAATAAACACTATAAATTAATAAATTTCTGCACCATTTGTAAATATATGGTTTCATTAAAATAATAAATAATCTATCTATCTAGATATACATTTTATAAAATTATAAATTAAATATAATATTGTTGGTTTTATATTCACAATGAAATTATCTCTATTTTTTCTTAACAATTCAATATATTATGATAATATTTAGTAAAATTATATCTAAAACCACATTTAAATTCTATGAAACATAAAATTGTATGCCAAATATTATAATTAAAAAATATGAAAGTCAAATTTTTAAAATTTAGTTATTTACAGTAAAATCAACTATTTTCTTATTTTATAAATAAAAATATTCAAAAATGTTTTTCTATAAATTAATAACTCTATAAATTAATAAAATACTATAGTTCGAACACTATTAATTTATAGAATGATTTATAAAAGATTCAGGTTTGAATTAACTGCATGACATTAAATTTTTGTGATCACATGAATTTTTATGAGTCATGTTTTAAACCTCATTTGAAAATTGGAGAGAGAATTTATACGTAAACTATACTTTCTTTTTAAGTTAATATGGATCCATATATAAATTGAAATACTCAATATTAAGAAAATACATTGAAAATAATATAACACGATAAAAAATCACGTCCGAAGTCGTATATCTTCACTTAGAGTCTAGAGTTAAATTATAATGTGTGCACCAAGAAGCTTTTCATAATTATTTATTATCTCATGTAAAGTTATTTTAAATACAAAAAAAAAAAAAACTTTTTTCAGATAATAATTTTTACTTTAAAATGCGTTTTATTTTAGACATTTTGTATTATATTAATTTACAATCAATTATCTAATAAAATAAATAAATATATTATTATTAATATAAAATGATGTTAATTATCAAACCTACAAAATACCAAAATAAATAAAAAACAAAATATTAAATAAAAATCAAATTTACATATTATATTAATCAAATTAAATAAAGCTGTTGTTTGTTGATATTTGTATAATTATAATGTGAAATACCTTTTCTAATAACTGAATAAACATTCAAACAGAGTAACCATTTTATAAACAAGACATTAAAATATGTTATGTATGAGATAAAATCATCTACAACCTATTGTTATATGGGGAATTTTCAAAAATACCACTTTCAAAGTACCATTATTCATTTTTACCACCACTAAATACACATTTTCAATAATACCTTACTTATTAAAATGGTAAATACTCTTATATCTTTGTTTTTATATGTTTTTCAAAATTCTAATCCCAAATTCTAATTCCTAAACCTCCAATTCTAAACCCTAAACCCAAAATCTTCAACTCTAAACCCTAAACCCTAAACTATATACCCTAAATTCAATATCCTAAACCCTAAACCCTAAAGTCTAAACTATAAACCCTAAATCCTTAACTCTAAACCCTAAATCTTAAACTCTAAACCCTAAACTATATACCTTAAACCCTAAAACATCAAATCTAAACCCTAAATCCTAAACCTTTAAATCTATACCCTTCATTAAAAGTAGTGGTAAAAGTGGTTAGTGTAAACATGAAAAGTGGTACTATGAAAATGGTATTTTTGGCAATTTCTCTTGTTATATTTATCTCTAAATGTTATAAATTTATAATAGATAAAAGTATGCTCAAGTCATCTTTATTTCTTCCTTTAAATATATATTACTAGTTTGTCCTCTGAATATAGAGGCAATTGTATTCCTTTATTATCGAGCCATAATTTTTTATATTCAAAATATTCTTTTTATTTTTAAACTTTAATACTTATAACTAAAAAAATATTAAAAAAACAAATAAGAATCACACTTTGTTTACATAATAGTCTTTCAAAGAAATTTTAGTTCAAACAAAGTTATAATTCTATGACATTCTTGTAAAAGTAAAAGTGAACAGGTTTAATTTTCAAGTTTTATAAACATAAGGTACTTGTTATTAAATAAAAATGAATGTTATGAAAATATTCTTTTTAGAGGCAAACATAGAAAAAAAATTAAAATAAAGCATTAAAAAGAAACATATAGATAAACACAAAATAAATACATATCTTTTTCCAAACACGTTTTCTATTTATCTTTTGAGCTAATTTTTGTTTATTTATCTATAATCAATTAATAATAGATTTTATAATTATTCATTAAGTGTAAATAGATTTTAACCAATGTAACTTATAACGAGAGAGTTTGAATGCGAAAATTCAATTCACAAATATAGATGATGAATTATTAGTTTAAGATGTCGGAAATTAAAAAAAATCATAGAATGTTACAAAGAAAACTTATTCATGAAAACCTATTAATAAAAACCTATTAATAATTTCCAATTTCATAAGCCCATCATGTGTTACCTCTCAAGATTATTTTATGTTATCAACTAGGTGAGATCCCATACCTTGTGCGGACTAATATATATATATCCAACAAATTATAATTTTAATGCTAGTATTGTATTTATATAAATTATTAAATTTGAAAAAATACTAAACTGATATTTTTATTCGTTGATAGTTTTTGAGCTTTATTTAACCAAATCTTAGTTTCTTGTTGTGAATATTTTATTTTCTTATCTTTTATGCATGATTCTTCATTTTGAAAATATTAATTTTCATTTTATTGAGTATTTTTTTAAACACAAAATTTCATTCATTCAATGTTTTATTTAGCCATTGTTAGATAAGACCATTAAGGCAAGCTCGGAAGACAAACTCTGCTTAGCCAGCGAATCCGCATCTCTGTTTCTCTAGCGAGAGATCCAGGTAAAAGAAACAAAATCAAACGATAGACCAACGGCCTTAATGTCAGATACGATGCTGTAGAGTTTCTCTTGAAGTTTCCTTCATTGAATACATACATTGATTTTTGTGAAGTTTCTTTCAAAATTACAAAGTGGTGATGTTTGTCTAGTTTTGATCAATGTTTAAGGTTGCGCTAGGCGTAACGCGTGCAGACGGTATGGGCCTAGCGGATTGAAAGGAAATCGAAAATTAATCGGGGATTAATTTTATAGTATTTATCCATATATATTATTATATGTGAGATAATACAATGAAAACAGCTTGGTCTAGTGGCTAGAGTGTTGCTATTTTTGTTGGAGGTCGCGGGTGCTAGGAGAAAAGCCTAGTGGCTGTTTTCGCTTGTTTTGTTTATGTTTTCACTGACTAATAACATAACTTCAAACTTATATATGATTTTAAACTTACGTATTACAAAAATTGAATTTTTGTAAACATCCGATTTTATTTAGTGATTTGGGGAAAACGTACGGACAAGCAACGAGTTACGTAAGTTTACTTGCTGCGTAAACGGTTAATGCGCCCGCGTTTTAGAGTTAAAAAGGTTTTAGAGTTTTTAGTGTCAAATTTGTATTTAAACAACAATTAAATCTACATAATCATGATACAAGGAATTATGAAGCCATTAAGGTGGAAACAACCAATCATATATATAATGAAACATTTTCTTCTCTTCTTAAGGTGTCCACATCAGATTTTAATAAATATTTGTGGGATCCATCTTTATATTTTTGTTTTAAAATAGTATGTATTCATATGAATATCACTAAATATCACTTAGTACAGCAGTTTATGTATCATTAAAGAAGCTCACAACCCGGGTTCGAATAAAAAACATGTGCGTTTTGCATTTTTTATGATTAAATTTAATGAAAGGAAATTATGATTTTTACAAGTCGTCTTCTTCTTTAGACTTTCTGCAATATTGACTCCGACAGCTCATAATTTTTCAAGAGTTATACATCAGTTTCTTCGTTTTTGCCATTTTCATTAAAATTTCATGAATTTTTAAATATACTACTCGATTATAGGATGAAATGAGTGAAAATTTAAGTTTTTATGAATTTTGGTTTTTGGACTGAGTCAGTTTAAATTGTCATCGTTGGTGTCTGAATTACGTTTTTCTGGTGATTTTACGGCTCTCGGCAGTGAGTTTTCGAACGTGATTATGTAATGAAATAATGATTGTTGGGTCATTTTAAATTAACTTGCGGCCTATGACATTCAGTTTCTACATAACCTTTAAAAGGTGAGGCTGATGCGTCAGACATACCCAAAAAGCTTCCTAATCGTCTATTCTTTTGCACTGTCTTTGAATATGGCATAGGGTTCTCCCACTTTGTCGTTTAACTCTCACATCCAATGATAAACCATTACACTCTAAACCGCTCTATTCAGTGTCACATATCATTAAAACTCCTTAAATTGATATAATTTCATAGTCCTACTGAAAACTTGATTAGTATAACTTTTCTATGTTCTTTGTTCTACTTTCTGAAGTGTCCGCTAAGACATGTACGCCATGGAGGAATTCACTAATTTCTCATACTTCAAATTTGAATTAGAACACACTGGTAGTTTCAAGGAGGAGGCGAACAAAATTGTTTACACAGCTGATAACTACAGAAAAAACCATTGAAAAAGAAACACAACTTTTTGGACGAACCGAGAGAGGTCGCATAGATCTAAGAGGAGCTCATGGAGATTTATTTTTTATTTCTGTTAAAAAATTCTCGTCTTGACTATTTTTTTGGTATGTATATATTATTGCGCTATGTTTAATAAAGGATTTTACTATTGTGTGGGATTTCTAAATTGTGATAAATTATTATTTTCTTATATTTACACAGGTTGCAGATTTACTGGATAGCTAATGAGGATGTCAATTAGTCAGCGTATCAGATATTGAATCTGAGTGGATATATGGTCTATATCTAACATATTCTTGAAAAAAAATGTTGCTAGATATCGAATTCATGAACACAAATCGAAAATTCTTTTAGATATTCACGACTCCGCGCTTGCGCGGAGCTATATCTCTGGTAGGTATAAAAGACGAAGTTAAAATCACTCTAAGTTGTAAAGGAATGAGCTGAGACATTATTTATTACCTTGGTTATATAAAAGTAGATTAAGAATTTTTATTCCACATATAGATATCAAACTGAATATTTTAATCGAGATAATTTAAGTTTTCCTGCATATTGTATCAATTAAGATTTTACAATCTCTTTCGACCATAATTGATCTGAAACTCACATTCCATGTGTGTTATTGTCATCAATAAGTAATTAGCTTCAGTTTCCAGTGGTGTGTTTGAGAAACCTGTTTTTGCTGAAACTAATCAGGAGGTTGTCTTTCATGGTTGCATATTATACATCCACCTCTTCTCTATCTTGTATCTTTGTTGAAGGAAATTACCACAAATTTGACAAACATCATCATATCATCATCAAAAAAGATACTGACAAAATATATAAAAGAACAGAAAAAATAAATTTAGAATAACAAAAGCGTAACTGGATTATAAATAAGATCTATAAGAGTAAACACCCATTCGTCAATTAATACATTATTTGAGCTTTTTTGATGAATTCTACAAACATTAATTTGATTGCACTTTACATGATTTTATCATAATCTGAATACGTAGCTACAAAACAAACAATATCATCCTAAAGTTTATTTAAATTATCTGAATTTGTAGATATATTTATGTAACTATGAGGTGTGTCTACTTTGGACACATAGCTTTCTATTTATAAGTTCATGTTAACAATAATCCAAAACAATATATAACTCATTTTATCTTAAGAAACATATATTTATATTTTAATGGCATGCAAGAAAAGGTTCCTTTAAAATAATAATAAATAAAATAATATCAAATATTTTTGGACTATGCATTGTAATTATTATAATATTTTAAAAAATTATTATTCAAATATAAATATTTAGAAAATATTTATTACATATATTGACTATTTCTAAATTATGAAGAAAATAACAAATAACAAATTAATTCTTAAATAATATTATAAAAATATATTTATATATTAATGGCATGCAAGAAGATGTCTAACTATAAGTATATAATTCTTCATACAGATGACGATTTTTTTTTCTTTTTTCCTTTTCAAGAGATATGTGCTCTATTTTTAATTATGTAAATGATTATATTCATAAGTATTATATATCATATTTATAGAGACCTACCCGTATACATATGCGTTTTTTTCTGGTCGACCGTGTATATCTTACGTCTATGTTGAGGTATTTATTAGGAATGAAAATGAGTCTTTGACAAAAGAAAAGATTGAAATGGAAGCAAAAGAAATGGAAGCAAAAGACAAAAATTGTCGGAATTTTCGGAATTTCGGTATTACTGTGCTCGTAAATTTTGGAAATTTCGTAAGGATTACCTGAACCGCTGAACCTATCCGACGATATTTATTATTTCCTCTGATTTTGTAATAATTTTCATTCCAGCAATTTTTTTTTACACAGAACTAGAGATGGCAATTGGGCTCTCCCGTCCCATCCCGTCCTGAACCGTTGCGGATTCGGTTTCTGGCGGTATACGGCGGGTCTGTCCTGCGCGGGATGCGGTCCTCAAACTAGCTGCCCAATCCCTTACCGTTCAAGTAACGGATTCTAGCCAATTGAATATGTAGGCCTTCGCGGACCGTCCCGCGGGATATTGAATATTACATTGCTTGTTTCTACATGCACAAACAAACATAGACAATAATTGAGTTTGAGCTTACAAATGATCGAGCATAATTTTACAAGATCAATACATTAAGCTTATACAAAACAAATGTTTTTATTATCATTTATGATGGCTTCAAGAAGCTCCACCAGTGCAGATCAGAGATGTTTGGGAGACCGGAAGCATCATCGACCCTGAAACCACCATCAACGGAGCTCCATAATGTCTAATCCCTCTCTCTCTCTCTCTCTCTCTCTCTCTCTCTCTCTCTCTCTCTCTCTCTCTCTCTCTCTCTCTCTCTCTCTCTCTCAGAAAGCTTCAAATCCCGCGGTTTAACCCATCCCGCTTTCGACCCGTCCCGCTTTGAGCCCATCCCGCTTTGAACCTGTCCCGCTTTGAACCCGTCCCGCGAGGCCCGCAATTTTGCGGGTTTATCAAATGTAGGCCCAATCCCGCCCCGCAGCAAGTCTTTACGGGCCAGGCCCGCGGTCCAGGTCCTTGATTGCCATCCCTACACAGAACATATCATATTATGATTTCAGTACAAATTATATTTATTTTCAACAAAAAATTAGTTGTAAATTACATTGACTTAATAAATAATTTTATTTATTTCAAAGACTATTGGTCAAAAAGATATAATTAATAAAAACTTACATATATTTTTGTAATTTTTTAATAATTGTGAAAAGTGTCAAAATGACATTTATTTAGAAACGGAATGAATAATTTAGTATTACTGTTACATGTATTTTCTTTTTACATATGTCCATCAGCTTTGTCGGCAAACCGGGGTCCACTTTGATCTTTATTTTCCTTTTTTCTTTTCTCCTTTTGTTTAGTGAGCTCCACTATAGTAACTTTACTGCAGCTAAATTACATTATTTTGTAACTTTATTTCTAGTTTTTGTATTTCGATGATAATATATTCCGACAATCTGAGGCAAGTAGATACTCCCTCTGTTCCAAAAATAGGATTTTCTGGATTTTATTTTTGTTCCATAAAGAAGATTTTCTATATTTTTAAGGTACTTTTGTATACTTTTGAGGTACTTTTGTATACTTTTGAGGATCATTAATTATGAATATTTGAATGATTAAATTTTATTGGTTGATAGTTATTGAAATGTATAAAACATAATAGTAATTAAAGTTGGCAATATTTATTGTAGTCTTATAAACGTGAAAACTCTAGAAAATCTTACTTTCAGGAACGGAGGGAGTATGTGTATATAAGTTGTTTTTGTCGGTGAAATAACGTAAATCGTGGTCACTTATATATTAGCCGAGCTTTGCGTTGGACGAAAAGATTGAATGAACCATTAGTTGAATGGAACCATCAACTAGGTTAAAAAACGAAAAAAAACTATTAAAACATGACTGTTTAGCTCCAATCTACTACAAAAACTAAACTGAACCTAGTTAATTACTCACATGTAACTTGTTTTGCAATTTAGTAATTTATCTTTTGCAAGAAAAGTAATACTAACTTTGTTTTACAAGTTAACGCATCCGATAGAAAAGTAGTAGATACCTACTCGATGTTCCAAAAACAAAATTAGAAGACAGGAGCGAGGTAGTGGGACTCGCGTAGTATTTTAGTAAGTTGAAATTTTCCAACTTGGAATGGTCCCATATTATCCTTCCTGTTGTTGACAAAAAAAAATCTTTCCTGTTATAGTAGTAAATGCTTCAATACATTTTCTATGCTTCATTTTTCTATTTTTTTAAAACTTCATTTTCATGTTCATGATGTTCCTCATATGTCATTTAATGTCAACTGAATCATAATGCTTACTATCGTATTCGCATTTACTCTTAGGAAAACTGGTCGGTTATCGGAGTGAAAGAAATCTCTATTTAAATTTCATAATAATACTAAATTGATAAAAATGCAAAGAGGTGTGCAGGGGCGGATCCAGTGTGTTAGAGGGTGTGGCATGTGCCCCACCCGAGAATAAGAAAATTAGTCGCTAGAGAAAATTGACCAATAAGAAAATTATGTGTGATTTGTGATTGTTGATATCAACCATATAGTACAGAACTGTATGTACAAAAGGACGCTGGTCGAAATTTCTCTCCCAGGCACGTTCTCCAAGACAGGCGCACGTAGAAGTCCAGCGGGTAATAGCAAGAAAGCGACCACACACTTCTTTGCCTAGTTTGGGAGAATATCCATCGTATGCTCCACGGTGCCACTCGGAAGTCCTATTTTGTTGCCAAAAGAAGCTTCTGTCAAGCAAAGTTTGCAGCTCTAGAGTCTTTTGTTTTCAAACTCAAACACCAAGATTCTGTAGATCCACAAGCTTTCTCAAGATCAAGTGTCAACAACGTTTACTCTACTCAACAATCTCATCAGCTACCTCTTACCTTGTCCTGTTTCTCTCCAATTCCAACCTTTTACCCTTGCTAAGAATAAAAAAGATACGTTTCTGAAGCTTGGAGTCGACTGTAACTCCTCCAGCTGTACGTATCTAACTGATACTTGGAAAGGAAGTAATCATGGCCCCACGTTTCACAGAACTGGAGAAAGGGAAGAAGCAGATGAATGAAGGTGATGAAAGGAGACCAGTTAGGGTAAAGGCCCCTAAACTTGATAATGCTGCTCTCATCAAGGACAACGCGCTCACCCTCATTGGACGCATTACCAACCCTAGGAGCAAAAGATGTGGGCTCTCATACCGGCCCTCCCGCGAAAATGGAACCTACAAGGGAAAGTAAATGGCTCAGATCTGGGGAACAACTGCTTCCAGTACCGCTTCGAAAGAGAAGATGACTTAAGAAGGGTCCTCGATAACAGGCCTTACCACTTTGCATACTGGATGGTGCTCATTCAGAGATGGGAACCCATCATCTCCAACACCTTCCCGTCGCAAATACCCTTCTGGATCCGTATAAAGGGCCTTCCTTTGCACTATTGGCACGATGACATGGTGTGCAGAGTTGGTCAAGAGCTGGGAACCCTAAGCAACCATGAGCTAACACGCACAACAGCCAGAGTCAGGGTTATGGTAGACGGGCTCAAGCCACTTATCGTCGATCCAATCATTGAATTTGATTCAGGAGAGGAAAGCTCCATTACCTTGGAATACGAGAGGCTCGAACAGCACTGCTCCTACTGCTTCTCACTCCTACACCACAGGACTGACTGCCCCCCAAAACGCAAGGACGATAGATCAAAATACGAAGAGGAGAAAGCCATTGAAGCAGGGAGGGCACAAAAGAGCAGAGAGAGAAAGAAGCTTCACCTCTCGAAGATCTTCACCACAAAGAACGATAACTAGAGCAATGTCCCCGCTTCACTCAACGGAACCTTTCAAGAATGAAACAATAGAAAAAGCTAAAACATTCCAGGAACGTGTTGATAGGCATGGGAAGCCGTTTGGGGAGAGAACTTACACCAAGAAGACACGTATTCCTCCTCCTACAAGTGCCACAAACACTAACTGGAACACCTACAAAGAACAGGAAAGTGCGCACATCTACACCTCTCCTCCGTACTCGCAAAACAGAACAGTAACAGACAAAGCACCACGCAGAGGAAGGGACATGTTCCCACAGCGAAGCTCGGGGCAGTGGAGGCCAAAACAACTCTCTGGACAGCCTACCCAAATCCAAGAGCCCCCTTTACAAAAGAAACCTACACAGGCAGAGACAAGAAACACCGATAGCACTTCGCAGGAAAATATGCAAGTTGCATTATACAACTCTCTACCTCTATCTAAAGAGGCAATCGTGGAGGAGATCCAGGAAGCAACTCAACAATACCTGAACTGTGGGGACCCTGTGGAAGCAGCCGCAAGACGCCAAAGAGTCCATTTTGGAGAAGCAAATGGGGACGTTGATGAAGCAGCAACAAGAATACTCGCGGCCAATCAATACTACAAATCTCTCCAGCAGCAGCACAACTTTTCGATCAGTAATCTGCAACACCTCCCCCAGACAAGACGAACATCTCGTGATGGATCGATCAATCAGTTACGCTTCTCCTATTGGTGAAAAGGCAACTAACGGTAATGCAACAAACTCCGTGGAGGTGATCTCTCCTGTTGACACCTCCCCTGTGATTAATGGAAGAACGCCTGCAGTGAGGTTAAGATCAGTGATTGTTAGCCCAACGGCTGAAGGAGAAAAGGAAACTGACCTAGTAGGAGCCAACGTTTCTGAGACAGAGGAGGTTCCAGCAGACGACGAGACGCTCATTGAATGTCAGAATAACATAAGGAGACAAGCAAAACGAAAACCAGTGAGGAACAGCCCAAATATTCTAAGGGGGACTAGCTCAAAGAAAAGATTGATGTCTCAGATACAGAACTCACCTAGAAGAACTGAGGGTAATGGAGGAAGATCTACTGAGCAGAAGAAGCAGAAGAAGGCACATGAGCAATCTGGCCCCTCTAACGTAGCACAGAACCCTCCTATCCGTTTGATACCAGCAAGTTCAAGGAGAAAATCGGATTTTCGGTTAACTCCGCACCAGGCTCCTTAGCTGTTCTGAGCTGGAACTGTTGTGGGTTGGGGAATCCCATAACAGTCCAGCGCCTTAAGGAGATCCAGAGAAGAAGGAAACCTGCGATCACCTTCCTTATGGAGACGAAAAACCCCACTGAGATGATCCAGAAGGAACTCCACTGGCTCCAAGATGACAATCACTTTGCAGTGGAACCCCACAGCCCAGGAGGAGGAGGCATGTTCCTGTCATGGAAAAAGAATCAATATCTCTCAGTTTTATCATCGTCACACAACTACATATGATACATGAAAGAAAGCTACAAAGGGAACAACTTCCATACTACTTTTGTGTATGGAGAACCGGACCACACAAAAAGGCAAGCTGTTTGGGATACAATTTCAAAGCTACAACAAGATGGAGGGGGACCGTGGTTCCTAACAGGGGATTTCAACGAAATTGTTGATAATAGTGAAAAAAGTGGTGCCCGGCAAGAGCAGAAGGAACTTTCTGCTCTTTCAGATCGTTCCTTTCTCAAAATGATCATCTTTCGATCTTAAATTCTCAGGAAGTTACATGTCTTGGAGGGGCAAGCGTCATTCACATCTGGTTCTATGCCGTCTTGATCGTGCCTTATGCAACAGCGACTGGATTGATATGTTCCCGTCGTGCCGTAGCCAGTATCTGAAATTTGAGGGCTCAGACCACCGTCCACTCCTCACGTTCCTGAGACACATCAAGAAAGAAAGGGCTAAAAAAATTTAGGTTCGACAGAAGGTTGAGAGAGAATGTGGAAATAAAAGAACTGGTGAAATCGATTTGGAACTGTACAGGAGACCTTCTGGTTGAAGAGAGACTAACCAAATGTCGACAAGCCATCTGCAAATGGAGTAAGGAGTTCAGGAGAATAGCCAAAAAGCCCTGGAGCAGACAAAAGAAAATCTGGATTTGGCAATGTCAAACACAATACCTGATGACGCATTGATTCAGGAACTCAACAACAAACTCCTACATCTCTACAAAGCAGAGAAGAAGAATTCCGGAAGCAGCGTAGCCGCCAACTTTGGGTTCCTAGGAGATTCAAATACGGGTTATTTCCATGCGGTGGCAAAAGTGAGATCAGCAAAGAACAGGATGACCGTGATTGAGAACCATAGTGCTTACCAGTGTATGAAGAGGAACAGATATCTGAAGTCATCTCAGCTTTCTACAATGACCTCTTCGTTTCATCGGCAATGGATTGCAGCCAAACGGTCATAGACGCCTTAACTCCCTGCATCTCAAGACAGCAAAATGAAGAGCTCACAAAGATACCACAAGCAAAAGAAATAAAGGAGCTACCTTGCTATTAATGCAGACAAGGCACCAGGCCCTGATGGGTTTTCGGCTAGCTTCTTCCACTCCAACTGGGAAGTTATCGGACCAGCAGTCATTCAAGAAATACAGAAATTCTTCCTCACCGGTGTACTACACTAGCACCTGACATCGATAAACTCACGTAAGGTTGATTCCAAGTCACTTGGAGCTACAAAGTTGAAGACTACCGGCCAATAGCCTTGTGCATATATATATACAAGATAATTTCTAAGATCCTATCTTTCAGACTCAAGACAGTCTTAGGCTCGATTATTTCAGAGAACCAGTCAGCGTTTATCCTAGGGAGAGCTATTGCGGATAATGTTCTAATTACACATGAGATGCTTCACTTCCTAAAGCCTCTAAAGCAAAAGAACTGCACAATGGCAGTGAAGACTGACATGTCTAAAGCCTACGACAGAGTTGAGTGGGGTTTCATAGAAAAGTGTTCCTAAGGCTGGGTTTTGATGCAATGGACAGGATGGATTATGAAAATGCATAACAACGGTTACTTATGCCTATCTTATCAATGATACAGTCTATGGAGAAGTAGTACCTTACCGGGGATCAGGCAGGGAGACCCCCTTTCCCCTTACATCTTTCATTCTCTGTAGCAAGTTTCTCGGGACTGTGTGCGAATGCAGGAAGATCTGGTTGATCTTCAAGGAGTCAGAGTAGCAAGGGGGGAGTCCTCGGGTGAATCATCTGCTGTTTGCAGATGACACCATGTTCTTCACAAATGCATCCCAAAAAGCTGTGAATCCCTTGTCAACATCCTCCTTGAATATGAAAGAGCCTCTGGCCAAAAGATCAACAAAGCAAAATCTTCCATTACTTTTCATCAAAAACATCAGTGGAGATAAAGAATAAAGCGAAGGAGCTCTTAGGAATACAGAAAGAAGAGGGTCTAGGGAAGTATTTGGGCTTACCTGAACACTTCGGCCGACGCAAGAGAGATCTGTTTACGTCAATTGTTGACCGTATTAGGCAGAGAGCAAAAAGCTGGTCGTCCAAGCGTCTGTCTAGAGCTGGTAAGCTCACAATGCTGAGATCAGTGCTAAGCGCCATCCCCACGTACACTATGTCCTGCTTCCTCATACCTGTGAGTTTATGCAAGAGGATTCAGTCAGTGTAACCCGCTTCTGGTGGGATGATAGTGATGGGAAGAGAAAAATCAGTTGGGTGTCGTGAGACAAACTAACTAAACCAAAGGCAGTAGGAGGATTGGGACTCAGAGATATACAAAGATTTAACCAAGGCCCTACTTGCAAAACTAGCATGGCGCATCATCAACACTCCTAATAGCCTACTGGCTAGAGTATTAATGGGTAAATACTGTCATAGTAAGAGCTTTTTAATGCTGAAGCTTCTCAGAGTTGCTCCCACGGATGGAGAAGCATCTTACACGGTAGAGACCTACTCAAAACGAACCTAGGAAAGTATATTGGGAACGGCAAACAACAAAGGTTTGGAAGGATTCCTGGATCACAGCCGACAAACCGATGAGACCAATGGGACCTATTCAGGAAGCAGCTATGGACCTAACAGTCGCAGACTTCCTCACTTCGGACCTCCAATGGGATAAGGAAAGGCTAGAGAAATTCTTACCTGAGTTTACAGAGGAAATCCAGTGTATTCACCCAAGTGCTAAAGGGGCCGAAGACCGATTCATATAGCACAACACGAAGTCTGGGGAGTATTCAACGAAGTCAGGTTACTTCATAGCTTCAAACACCGAGACGAACCCTATATATGCCTCCCCCACAGATGGTTTCGATTGGATCAAAGATGTGTGGAATGGTTGTTTTTCACCAAAGATGAGAAGCTTTCTTTGGGCGGCCCTCCAAAACGCTCTTCCTCTAGGAGCTAACCTGCAAACACGAGGAGTGTTATCAGCAAGTCAGTGCACAAGATGTCAGGTTTGGAAACAGCATCACATTGCTTTTTCACTTGCTCGTATGCTGAAAAAGTGTGGAGCCTCATACCTCTAAGCAGAGCAGTTCACATAGCTGCACTCGTTACAGGACATCATTAGGAGCTTCAGAACGGTTACCTGTCTGCCACCGTCCGGAATCATCTTCAACGTACTCCTTGGGTTCTTTGGGCCATTTGGACCTCCCGCAACTCCCTCTTGTTTGAGAAGAAGAAGAAGCTCCCCAAGAAACGGCCCTGAAAGGTTTAAGATTAGCAAAGGAGTGGTCAGAATCATAGGGTCAGACGAAGGAATCAAACAAAATCACACCGGTGAACAATAGGGGATTGGCGCCTACCGTGGATTCGCAGATCGCTTCGGACATCATCACATGCAAAACTGATGCGGCTTGGGAAAAGGATCGGAAGCTAGCAGGATTTGGTTGGATCTTCTCCGGTGGACATCTGGTTACCCCAATCAGCGGGTCAGGCACGCAACGATTCATTGGCTCCCCTTTTGTGCAGAAGCATTGCGATGCAATCAGCTCTCACAGCGGGCAACGACTCTTGGGTTTAGATCGCTCAAAGTCTTCTCCGACAACTCGACGCTCATCAGAGCTATTCAAGGCAAAGCTCAGTCTAAAGAAATCATCGGCATCGTCTCCGACATACGAATGATCTCTCCTCTGGCTTTGATGTTATCATTTTTTCCTTCTTTCCTCGATCGGACAATGTTCTTGCCGACAAACTAGCAAAACAGGCTTTACGGACTCTCCATTTGTGTTTTAAACTCCAGTGAGTTGGGCCATCGTTTTGGGGCATCTCCCTATCTTTAATTTAATGAAAGTATTCTGTGACAAAAAAAAAAAAAAGACTCATTTGTTGCAAGGATTCTTTTGGCAGACGTTGAGTTCTCTTGTTCACGAGTTCGAGTTTCTCCTAGAAAGGAATTGTTTCCGTCTGAACATGTATCACCAAGCAGTTAGTTACATATTAGGAAAGATTATAGAACAAAGGTCTTAATTTTTTGTTAAAAAAACCTAATATTGCACATTAACATCTACTATATGAATCCCCTAGAGACTCATTCAAAAGTATAAAACATCCTACCCACTCCCACCTCTAGACAACACAATCTTTCATTGCCTTTAATCAAGCAATTCATATTTCTCA
>NC_079517.1:13759135-13856828 GCF_000801105.2 Raphanus sativus
GCAGACTAAACCATTTATTTGTCAAAACTTATTTCAAAATAATTTGTCATAACTCATGAAATAAAAAGATAACGATACCTTTAGTTCACTATACGCAGTTGTAGTATTGGTGGGTATTGACCATCACGTCCACCAAAAGCTTCTTTGCGCATATGTTCTAGCAAACTTAGTATCTTCTCCTTTACATTTAGGTCAGGCTGCATTATTATAATTGGAAACTTACAACCCAAGTTATCAGAGAGATAAAAGGCAGGTGAATTATAGAAACACACAAAAATAACCTCTTCCTTCACTATTTCGACCATGTCAATCAAATAGCACAGTCCAACGATGAGCTGGTACACGTTCTCGCCACAGTTCTTACTTAAAGACTCCAATGCCTGCACCAAGCATGCATCATCCAAAAAATGTGGTCAAACCCACACATACATGACTCAAACCAGAGCATTTAACTTAAGATCAACTCACATGAAGTGAAGAATCTGGACTTTAGGGTTTTCGCTTCCTACTTCTTCTTGAGCACATTCACTGCTTCATTTGCTTGGCTAGTAAGGCATTGAACAGAGTCAAAATTTATTTACAAAGAAACTGAAAACTAGCGAGACAATCGTGACTAGTAGGTTTGTTTTTGTAACCTAGGATCCATGTTGATAATTCAGAGTTCAATATTACTATCCCAGTTGGACCGTTTATTTCTGTAGCCCTTTTGCCCATGCAGCCGTTTGCCATCTTAGGATCTCTTTATCAATCAAATCCTAAGTTCCAATTTTCTGTAAGCTGATAACAGGACTTTTCAGGTCCCTATCAAATGAAGTAGTATGTGAGATGTCGAACCAATCCTATGTGATTTCAATGCACTGAGAATACAAATCTATGCTTAATCTAAGTGCAAACAGGTTTTGAATGATGATGTGAACTAGAACTATGCTAAAATGCAATAAAGGAACAAGCTTTCAATCAATCTAGGACAATAGGACTCATGGGGCTAGGCATTTGACTTTAAGTGATTAAGATCCAAGCTAAGGGTGGCAAACTTTCAATCAAATAACTTCCTTAAGTCTAGAACACTGAAATAAGCAAACTCTATGGTCAAGAAGAATGCTCATTTGCTTTAATCAACTAGACATCAAAGGTCTTTGAGCCTAAAAGATCTAAGCAATCATTGGGACGAGTCTACTAACTATCTAAACTCCCTTAACACAATGGTCTTTGTGTAAGGTAAGTTTAGTGCAAGCTCTACTTGGTTCAGACATTTCATCAAACACCTTGTGGGTGGGAAATGTCTAGAGCTCTAGAATAAAGAGGCCAACTTTAATCTAGCATTAAGAGAAGTAGACAAGCAAGGAAACAAGAGATCTAACACTAAACACCCTTAGATCTTCACTTAATCACCCTAATCACCCTAGCCCATGAATCCAAAAGGTAACTACTCACTAATAGACATGAATAACCCAAAACCCATGGATGGTTGAAGGTTAATCATGCTTAGTGGTCAAGATTGATCAATAATCACAAGAGATAAAGATGAAAAGAAGCTCAAGATTAAGTCTTTCACCAAAATAGCTAATGTGATTACAATGAAAACAAGATATCCTAACCTTTAGGTCTAAAATGTATTTATACTAAGCTAAAACTCGAACTGGGTCAACCCAACAACCCTGGGCCGACCCAAATAGAAAATGGATAAAGTTTGTTTTAAACTCCGGCCGCAGCTCCTCAAGACCGCGAAACTAGGCCGCGAAATGCATGTCCAGGCCGCGCCCGTCTCATCCCGCGGTAGTCACCCGCGAAATCTTCTGGTCAGCTCGTCGAACTCTCGCCGCGGCCTTCCTTAGCCCGCGGTGGTTGCCTGCGGCCGTCATGCTCCGGTCGCAGCCTCCATTTGCCCGCGGTGGTTGCCTGCTACCGAACCATTACTCACCATTTGGACGTTTCATGACTTCTTAAAGTCCAAAATCTGATTAGTACTTCTCCAAACCTGAAAACACATAAACACCATGCAATGCAACCTAGACAAACCTAAACACTAACTTAAATAATCAAAATGAATGCAAAATAGATGGTTGAAACCATGAAATACACAAGATATCAACTCCCCCACACTAGACCTTTACTTGTCCACAAGTAAACTTTCAAGATCAAGATGGAGAAGAGGTTTGAAAGGGGGGAGCACATAAGCAAAAGAAACACTTAGAGCACTCAACTTTACATCCTAAAGAAACATAGCAAATAGCATGAGAAACTCTCTTATTACACTCTAGCTTCTCTAGGCCTATCAAGATACTCCTATGCCTTTACACAAGATGCAATACTCATCAACCAACAAGTCTTCCTACCAGCTCTCACATTGATTCACACACACATACACAAGGTGGATTCTCACAAATGGGCACATGATCTCAATCATTTGGCTAGGTAAACAAATGGTTTAAAGTGAAAGAAGAGAAGGGTTCAAATGCATCATTTTAAAGTAGTTATCACTCAAGAACAAGGAGCTTGATCATTATGCAAAATTTATCTAAGATTAGAAGCAACTCATGCATACATGGATCCATTCTCATCATTCTACCCTTTTCCTAAGTGATTACAAGATCTATCCCCATTCACTTCATTCCATAACCCAAATGGCAACTCATTTTCATGTCTACCCCAATGAACAAATTTCTCTTTTTCTTTTCTTTTTACTTAGCCACTAGGGACAAACTTTGCTCAATGCTTAGCTCTCACTTCTCTTTTCCCTTCCCCACTATCTTATTGATTCTTCTTATCATTCATTTTTTTTTCTTTTCTTTTCTTTTCTTTTCTTTTCTTTTTTTTTATTTTTTTTTTTTTATATTTATTTAGGGGAAGGAGTCAAAAAACACAATCTAGAGCTCTCTTTTTTTTTTCTTTTTATTCTAAGGTCCCTAAGGCTTTTCTTATCAATCTACACTCTTTTGTTCATCTTTCTCAACTTTCTCACTACCCAAACCCAAGACACAAGCTTATAAAAGACATAAACCCAACCATCATCCTAGAAGCTAGCTCAAATAATGATCCTATGCTAGCAAGAGATGAGAACAAATCCATGTCGCCTCCAATACTCTCAAGATTTTGCACATGACAAGCTATCAGAAAAGGCCTCACTCATGCAAAACAATGCTGGCTTCAAAGAAAGGTAAGGGTTCAAGGGTGAGGGAGTTCCATTTGGGTTAACAAAGAGTGGTACAATGGAAAAAGATAACCCAAATGTGTATGAGAACCATGATCAAGTATGCAAATGCCCATAAGCGAGAGAAATTAAGTTCATTTAAGCCTAAGTTCAGTTTGGAGCTGGTTTTCAGAACAATGTCAATGGCAAGCAAGCATACAAGTTTCAAGAAGAGTTTTCAAGGCTCGAAGCGTGCAAGGTTTTAAAGAGATGCTTAGGCTACTTGATATGCTTAACTAGGGTGTCACTTTCAGTGCAAATAAGTGTTCTTTACAAGGAATTATCAACAGCTGCTCCATATGCAAGTGAATGCAACCTATATGATCTAGACTCAATTCTAAGAATGCAAGTAATGCAACTACATGATTCTTTATGCATTTTTCAAAATTTTTAATTTTTATGGTTTTTCTATGCATATATGAATGTACAATGCAATGCATGAGACTCACAATCAACAAAGCAAACATGATCAAATACTTGGTACCTCCCCCACACTTAAATCACACAGTCTCTGTGTGAGTAAGAGAGAAGGAGATACCGAAAATATGATAAAGGCAATGATATGTACAAAGAAGGGTTGGAGTGATACCTCAAGTGGAGAGTGAGGTGCGGTAATGGGTGTCTAGAGCTGGAACTTGGACCTGGCCTGAAACTTCTACCACACTTATTGAAAACATAAAGAAATGAAAATTGCAAATTTATATACAAGGATAACCATGGGAATTCCTCCCAAGTGAGCTTGTTTTGAGTCACTAGCTTGACTACCTTTTCTCTTGTACTAGTGAGAAGGAGGATCCTTCCCACCTTCCAGAGTGATGGTGAGGACTTGAGAGAGAAGCTCTTGAAGCTTGATTGGATCATCTTGGAACTGTGGAGTGATGATGGCCCTTGCACTTGAGAATGGCTTAGACCTTCCCTTGCACTTGATCTTATACTCAATAGCTCCATCCTTGAGTTTCATTGGGTGGAGAGTGAGGGTGTGAAGAGTCTTCTCAAGAGGTGGAGGGTGAGATTCCTTCACAATCTTCTTCTTGCCATGGGAGGCCTTTGTGGCTTCACTCACCTCCTCCTTTGGAGCACTTTCCAAGTGCTCATCACACTTCTCCTTAGGGGACTCTTCACCAAGAACCTCATTCTCAATACCACTCAGCTCAGCCTTTGTCTTCTCAATGGAGGATGCTCCACAAGTTATTGTGCCACAATACTCAGGTTTCAACTTAGGTGATTGAAGAGGGTAGGAGACAGCTTTGTTCACATTTAGGAGTGTGACTTTGTTGTTGGCAAAGTCTATGCAAGCTCCCACTGTTGTGAGGAATGGAGTGCCAAGGATCAATGGGACTATCTTCCCAGTTTCCATCTTCAAAACAGTGAGGTCTATAGGGATGGTGCATGCTCCAAGCTTCAAAGGGAAATCCTTGATGATACCAATTGGGGTTGTAGATGAGGAATCCCCAAATTGGAGCGTAGATGTGTCTTGTAGCATGTGCTCAATCCCTAGACTCTTCATCACCTCAAGTGAGATCACATTCACACTTGCACCAGAATCCACTAGAGCATCATCAAAGTTAAGCTTTCCAAGGGAACAAGGCAAAGTGAACATCCCTTGGTGTCCTAGTTTAGGGAGGGACTTGGGTGGGATTGGTGGATCAAGCTTGAGTGTAGAGATGTCCAGGAGCTCTGCTACTTCAGCTTGGTGGTCTAGAATGTCTTTGATGAGCATCATCTGGACATGAGCAGCTTGCATGTTGTGAATCTCTGGAAGCCTTACTCCAATATCACTCAAGTCTTTTCTGAATTTGGAGACCACCTTCTTTTGAGCTTTGGTGAGGAATCTCTCTGGAAAAGGGAGCTTGTCATAGGGGGATAGCTCAACCTCAGTGTCTTCCTGCTTCACCACATTCAGCCTCTGATCAGATCTTCTCTCAACTGGTTTCTCAGCCTTGTGCTCTCTGCTCTGCTCAACCTTTGCTGCAACTATCCTGTCAGCTTCTTGCACAATCTTGGACTCAGCTGTTGCAACAACCACATGCTCAACCTGTTCAATTTCAGTTCCAAACACCAATCTTTCAATCTCATCTACCTCTCTCTTGTAGTTGGCGACCTGAGAAGTGTCACTAGAGAGGAGAACATTGCAATGTTCTCTTGGGTTTGACTCTGCTTTCCCTGGGAGAGTTCCCATAGGCTGCTTGGAGGATGAAGGCAAAGAAGCAACCTGGCTCTCTAAAGCTTTGACGTGAGAGGCAAGTTGCATGTACTTGTTGTTGAGGTCAGAATAAGTTCCATCAATCTTGGCATGAACAGCCTTGAACTCATCTCCAATGTCTTTAGCAAATTTTCCTTGAGCTTCTAGGATTTGTTTGAACATAGATTCCGTGGTTGAACTTGGAACTTGAGCTTGAGAAGAGCTTCCTCTAGCTTGAGTAGGCTGGTTGCTTTGATAACCACCTTGTTGGTTGTTGTAGAGGGGCTTTTGCTGGTAGTTGTTTTGGTATTGAAAGTTGGGCTCTTTCCTATACCAAGTTCCATTGTTATTGATAAAGCACACCTCTTCATGTCCTTCCAAGCCATCAATCTTCTTGATCTCAGCAACCTGCTTTTGTTGCTGTTCCCCAACTGATTTCATCTGATCCAGCTTAGCTTTGTTGGCAAGAAGTAGGTCCAGCTTCTCTTCCAAAGACTTGAGCTCTTTCTTGGTCTGCTGATCATCACTTCTGTTGACTCTATCATGATCCTCACTGTATACTGAATCACTCTTGGCCATGTTCTCTATCAGCTCCTCTGCATCCACCTCGTTTCTGCCCAAGAAGAATCCATTGCTGGCTGTATCAAGTCTGTTTCTACACTGTGGTATAGCTCCCCTGTAGAAGGTACTCAACAAGCTTTCTTTGGAGAAGCCATGATGTGGGCAATGAGCTTGGTAGCCTTTGAACCTCTCCCATGCTTCACTGAAACTTTCTAAGTTCCTCTGCTGAAACCCAGAGATCTCATTCCTGATCTTAGCTGTCCTGGAGATGGAGAAAAACTTGTCTAGAAAGGCTTCTTTGCACTCATCCCAAGTAGTGATAGAGTCGCTTGGGAGAGACTTCTCCCACTGTCTTGCCTTGTCTCCCAGAGAGAAAGGAAAGAGCCTGAGCTTCAAAGCATCTTCTGACACTCTATTGGTCTTGGACAAACCACAGTAGCTATCAAACTTGTCCAAGTGGTCAAAAGGATCTTCAGTAGCAAGACCATGATACTTGTTGTTCTCAATGGTGTTGAGTAGTCCTGACTTGATCTCAAAGTTGTTGTTCTCCACAGCAGGTGCTCTGATTCCCAACATATGACCATGAATGTGAGGGCGATCATAGGTTCCAAGAGCGCGAGCTTGGCGCTGTGGGTGTTGTGGTCGAAGGTTGGCAGCTCCTTGACCATTTCCCTCTTGGGCAGCTTCCAAGGGGATCTCTCTATCTTGATTCGGGTTCTGATGGTGAGCCATATCAAAACCCAATCTGTTGAAATGAGCCTGTTGCTCCTCTTTTCTCCTTCTTCTTGTATTCTCTCTTTCCAAAGCTCGGATGTCTGATACTAGAGGAGTGAGGTTTGTAGTCCCTCTACTTCTCAAGTTCATACACCTGAAATGAAAAAGAAAGAGGAAAAAGCAGAGCCAATATCACAATAATAATAAAAATGACTTAGTCTCAAGCAAATGACTAAATCCCAATGTCAAAATCACAATAGAACTTGGCAACGGCGCCAATTTGATAACAGGACTTTTCAGGTCCCTATCAAATGAAGTAGTATGTGAGATGTCGAACCAATCCTATGTGATTTCAATGCACTGAGAATACAAATCTATGCTTAATCTAAGTGCAAACAGGTTTTGAATGATGATGCGAACTATAACTATGCTAAAATGCAATAAAGGAACAAGCTTTCAATCAATCAAGGACAATGGGACTCATGGGGCTAGGCATTTGACTTCAAGTGATTAAGATCCAAGCTAAGGGTGGCAAACTTTCAATCAAATAACTTCCTTAAGTCTAGAACACTGAAATAAGCAAACTCTATGGTCAAGAAGAATGCTCATTTGCTTTAATCAACTAGACATCAAAGGTCTTTGAGCCTAAAAGATCTAAGCAATCATTGGGGACGAGTCTATTAACTATCTAAACTCCCTTAACACAAAGGTCTTTGTGTAAGGTAAGTTTAGTGCAAGCTCTACTTGGTTCAGACATTTCATCAAACACCTTGTGGGTGGGAAATGTCTAGAGTTCTAGAATAAAGAGGCCAACTTTAATCTAGCATTAAGAAAAGTAGACAAGCAAGGAAACAAGAGATCTAACACTAAACACCCTTAGATCTTCACTTAATCACCCTAATCACCCTAGCCCATGAATCCAAAAGGTAACTACTCACTAATAGACATGAATAACCCAAAACCCATGGATGGTTGAAGGTTAATCATGCTTAGTGGTCAAGATTGATCAATAATCACAAGAGATAAAGATGAAAAGAAGCTCAAGATTAAGTCTTTCACCAAAATAGCTAATGTGATTACAATGAAAACAAGATATCCTAACCTTTAGGTCTAAAATGTATTTATACTAAGCTAAAACTCGAACTGGGTCAACCCAACAACCCTGGGCCGACCCAAATAGAAAATGGATAAAATTTGTTTTAAACTCCGGCCGCAACCTCCTCAAGATCGCGAAACTAGGCCGCGAAATGCATGTCCAGGTCGCGCCCGTCTCATCCCGCGGTAGTCACCCGCGAAATCTTCTGGTCAGCTCATCGAACTCTCGCCGCGGCCTTCCTTAGCCCGCGGTGGTTGCCTGCGGCCGTCATGCTCCGGTCGCAGCCTCCATTTGCCCGCGGTGGTTGCCTGCTACCGAACCATTACTCACCATTTGGACGTTTCATGACTTCTTAAACTCCAAAATCTGATTAGTACTTCTCCAAACCTGAAAACACATAAACACCATGCAATGCAACCTAGACAAACCTAAACACTAACTTAAATAATCAAAATGAATGCAAAATAGATGGTTGAAACCATTAAATACACAAGATATCATAAGCACAGATCAAAGACACCATGATCTCTTTAGTACACAGCTATAAGCCTATAACAAGAAAATCCAAAGCTGAACAAACAAACACCTCTTTACCTTGTTCAGACGTAAGAAACAAAAGAAGAGCAAACAAGAGAAGATTTGTAAGTCTCAGGATTCGTATAGAGATGAAACAATTTGAAGCAGCTTTCGGACAAGGTAAAGATTCTTCTGATCGTGTCAAGTTCAGATCAGCCTTTCGACGTCTAGAGTCAACTGCAACTTTTCTTCTTTGGATGCACAAACACTAGTTGCAAACTTGTGTTTTGGTTTTTCTCTAGCTTAGGCCTCGGCGTTTTACCCTAATCTACCTATTTAAAACCAAACCGAAAAAAGCGAAACCGAATCCGAACCACTATATAAAAATATATGAATGGCACTTATAAGCTTAATATTTTGGGGTATTTGTATAACTCGAACCGAATCGAAATCCAAAATAGGATCCGAAGTTATCAGAAATTAGTTAGAATGTTAATTTTTATATCTAATCAATTTAGATATTTTACAATATTCTGAGATCTTTTTTAGTTTGTTTTATTTGTTATTTTGACTACTTTTTAGTTAGTTTAGATAGTTTAACTCATTTTTAATTATATTTATCAATAATTTATATATTTTGAAAATAAGTTGTCAAATTTTCAGGTTACAAAAATATATTTTTGGATGATTCATACATTGTTACAATCTTATTCGAACCGAATCCAGAAAAAAATCGAACAGAATCTGATCCGATAATTAGTAAAAACCGAATGAAATTTATGAGCATAATACTGAAAATCTAAAAATCTGAATCAATTGAACCGAAATCGACGAGTCCTCAAAAGCCAAGACCTACTCTAGCTTATTGGTTTACTTTAATGTATATACCCGGTTTAACGGTTTGGTTAACTTAGATTGATTTGGTTCAATTGTACAGCTGAATATAAATACTTGTAATTACACATTTTACATTAATAAGAAATCATCTCGATATTATCTTCTTATTCTCTCCCAAACAAGCTTGAACGTAACATAGCTTTTAGACATTAAGGCAAAGTCACCGTCGACTTTTTGTTGGTCATTTTAAAGTCATTTTCATAAACAAAACATAAAAAAATACTTGGGTAGCAATTAATAATCTTTAGAATCATTCAAGATTAGGAAAGTCATTAATTAGTCGAATCGATATACACACGGCATCATCACCCGTAAAACCCGATGACAACTAGGGATGTTAATATGGGTAAACCCAGCCCGTTTAGACCCGCCCCATTTAACACCCACCCCATTTAGAACTCATATAAGTTTAGACCCATATAGGTTTAGACCTATTAGGGCTATCCATTTAAAACCCACGAAATTTATATGTACCCATTTAAATTCATTTAGACCTATTTAGATCAGATTTTTTTGTATTATTTATGTTTGTAAAACGATTTTACATAGATAATTTATCAATAATTTTTCTTACCAAAATCCTAAAATCGAATTTTCCCGCCAAAATCCTAAACTCGAGTTTTTCGCCAAAATCTTAAAATCGAGTTTTCCTTCAAAAATCGTAAAATTGAATTTTCCTATCAAAAACACAAATCATTTCCGCCAAACTGTAAAATCGAGTTTTCCCGCCAAAACCACAAATCGAGTTTTTCCGCCAAAACCGTAAAACCGAGTTTTCCCGCCAAAACCGTAAAATCGAGTTTTCCTATAAAAAAACACAAATCGAGTTTTCCTGCCAAAACCACATAACCGAGTTTTCCCGCCAAAACCGTAAAATCGAGTTTTTCCGCCTAAATCGTAAAATCGAGTTTTCCCGCCAAAACCACAAATCGAGTTTTTCTACCAAAACCGTAAAACCGAGTTTTCCCGCCAAAACCGTAAAATCGAGTTTTCCTATTAAAACACAAATCGAGATTTCCCGCCAAAAACCACAAAATCGAGTTTTCCGCCAAAACCACAAACGAGTTTTTCCGCCAAAACCGTAAAACCGAGTTTTCCCGCCAAAACTGTAAAATCAAGTTTTCCTATCAAAAACACAAATTGAATTTTCCCGCCAAAACCACAAAATCGAGTTTTCCCGCCAAAACTGTAAAATTGAATTTTCCCGCCAAAATCGAGTTTTCCCACCAAAACCGTAAAATCGAATTTTCCCGCAAAAATCAAAAATCGAGTTTTCTCGCCAAAACCACAAAATCGAAATTTTCTGCCGAAATTGTAGAATCAAAAAATTTCCGTCAAAACATCAAAATCAAAAAAAAATCCGCATAAACCACAAAATCGAATTTTATGTTAAATTACAAAAAAAAACATAAACGGGTTAAATGGGTCTCCATTTATTTTAATGAAAACCCATTTAATAAATGGGTTTTAAAAAAGTTACCCATTTAAAACCCGACTAGCTAAATGGTATAAATGGGCATTTATTTTTTTGAAAACCCATTAAGAACCCGCGGGTTTAAACCCATTTTAACATCCCTAATGACAACGTTCATTTGTTGATCTGTTGTCCCTAGGAGTCCATATTAAAACCATAAGCGCGTTTCCTAACTGCAATAAATAATACGAACTGAAAACGCGTTTGGAAGATGACTTCATCTAGGCAGGCATGACGGTTCAGATATCCGATCAAGTTCTAGTAGAGCTTTTAGGGTTTTCAATTTCAGTATTCTAGGCTCCACACCATTAGGGTATGTTTTATAATTTTGTGTAAGATGTATTTTGGTTTCAAACTTATCTCGGGTTTGGATACTAAGACCATCATTAAACCCAATCTTTTAATTTGAGTTTTTTAGTTTCTACTAAAAAATGATTCTTAATTTTTCTTAGATTTTAACTAACAAAATCTAAAAAATCTCTTAACCAAAAAGTGTAAAAAAATAAGTTAAATCATGAGTTAACAACTCCGACTAACAGACCAATGTTAATCATGCCCTAATACTCTAAGTTTCATGGAGGGTTTTCTTATGTTGGGAATCAAATACATATAAAAGCTTTTAAACTTTAACTAATATACCAGATTACCAAGTTTCACCAAATTTTTAAATAAATATTTAAAATAACAAAATTAAGTATTTTAAATATTTATTTAGGTTTCAAATACTAATTTGGATTTTCAAACCAAACATTTTTCATATTTCAAGATGTTCTTGTTTAGGATCCAGATTGAGAGATACATTGTATACAACTCTATAGGATCGGTTTACATATTTTTAGAGTTCGTATCGGATACTTATTCACCGGGTCGGATCTCTGGTTTTTTCCTAGGCCTAAACGGATCTCACACAAGTCCACAAAGGACCCACTGATACGTCCTGGGTCGGGACAGGATCACTCAAACGGACTTAGGGATATGAACTCGTCAAAAGGGAGAACTGATGGGATGAACGGTGACACAAAGGGTTGCGGAAGGCCCAATGATACTACCAGAGGTGAACTCCGAAGAGAACTGATGGGATGAACGGTGACACAAAGGGTTGCGGAAGGCCCGATGATACTACCAGAGGTGCTTGATTGTCGCCTGATATGACTCACAGGTCCGACAAGGAAGCAAACTCGATCTGTTGCCGGATATGACGCACCGGTCCAACGAGAAAGAGAGTGTTACTTGGAGCTAACCACCCCAAGAACAAAAAGTGAGATACCCTCTCAAGGTTCCAAAAATAAACACTCAAAACTTATTTTATTTCATTGATCAAATGGCCTTTATATAATAGGCAAAGCATACAAAAGGTTTAGTCAAAACCTAGAAACTTGTAAACTAATAAATATTTTAGACTTGACTAAAGACCAAAGACCAAAGACCAAGACCAAAGACCAAAGACTTTTGACTGAACTTGGGAAATTGTGCTCGCGAAACTCATCAGCTGGTCGCGCTCTTTTGCATAATCGACGGTCTCTGAATTGCCGTCAGATTGATATATTATTCGACCATGGCTTGCATTTTCTTGTTGGACCCTTCTTTCTTTGGGCTGAAATATGTTCATAAACATATTTCCATAAATCATCAAGTCCATCTCGGTTAAACTCAAGCCCATAAACCAAACCTTCTTGATTTGTTTCAGTTGCAGATTCGGAGTGCATCATTCCCTCCTCCTTTAAAAAGATTTGCCCTCAAATCTGTCTTTGATTACCTTCAGATGTGATGATCTCTTGGCTTCTCGTAGAACTTTTTTTTTTGTTTTTTTGTAAAGAAAAGAAGATGAAAGGTAGAAGATGGACGAAGAAGATGGAAAGATACAGACAAGTACCGGTTGAGTGGCTCTGATACCAAATGATAGACCCAAAATCGGGAAGGATGGCTTTGGCCGGATGTTGGATATGATCCGAGAAGGCAATGGCACTTCTGAAACTGGATGGAATGATAGGATCGTCAAGAGGTGCGGAATGACTCTTGATATACCCTCGATCTAAGGCTAACCACCAAAGAACGGGTGTAGTGCGTTGGCTAACCACCAAATAACACACAAAGATGATTGGCTGACCACCAAAGCAACAAGCCCGTTCAAACCGATGAACTAGCTAAAGAACTCTCTCTCACTCAGAGAAAAGAAACAAAAATGAAACCAAAATGAACTGATTTTTATTCATGAAATGGATTACATATTTATAGTAGAATGAGTCAAAGAAAGACATAAATAATTGTGGAAAACTAGAAACATAGAAAACACAAACAAAGACTAAGACTAAAGAATTTTGTAGAACCGAGAAGTTGAATTTTGACTAGTCTTTGAAGAAATCAATGCAGGCCACGACTTTGACTCATTTTATTGATATTTCTTGATGCAAATGGGCAGGAGACCATCAGGAAAGGCCTGGTCGAATTTGGTGTAAAACGAACCCAAATTGAATTTGTTATGAATTTTTCGGTGGGCCGAAAAAGGCTCATTTCGCCCAGCAGCTAAACCAGCTCTTTCTTCTGTTTCACTTAGCTCATTCAGCTCCAAGTTAGTGTCACTTAGCTCATCCAGCTCCATAGTAGTGTCACGATCTGATGGAAAAATCTCGGTTGGATCAAGTTGGTCGAAAAATGATCACCATCATGGACCGTGTCCATGAACCAAAAAGGACGGTGCTCGATTTTGGTTCTATCACCCACCCACCACCAAACAAGAGCATAAACACACAAAAAAACTTCACTCTTCTTGAACTTGAAGCGAAGCAAAGATTATTGACATTGATTAAGTTTTAGACCAAAAGCAAAACCGTAACGTTTTGATATATATCGATGAGCATTGGTACACTTCTATTGGTTTATGTTAGCAAAAGCTAGAGTAGTACCAATCTACATATAATAAGATCATCATCATGTGCTCTATATGCATACATTAAGAAAATTCAGTAATATATAGAACTAAAAGAAAAGTAAAGGGATAGAATAGTTGGTTGTACATTGAAGAAGATGTTCATGTCCTCTGCTTCCATCTTCATCATTCCTGGATTCCTTCGTCCATGGATTTACAGAACGCACTAAATCCAGCTCAGGTTAAAGCAAGAAGTGTATAAACCAATGAAGTTTCATAATCATAGATATACATTCCAGAGGCAAGATAAGCATCCTCTGTTTTCATCCCTGTATTAGGAAACAGCGAGAGGGTTATGCATAAATCTAGTTGCTCATGTAATCAATGTATACACAGAACATGATTAGCATCTTCAGTCATTACCATTGAGCTAAAAAGTCCCAAACTTTAAAAAGAAAAATCTCGTGCAACCAACACATCTACATTGATTTACCCTTTCTAGGACCATTAACTTCAAACCCACCACAACAAAACTACCAAACATCACAGTATATTTACAAGGTTCACATGACAAAGAGACAAGAGTATCCACAACAGTAAGAACTAGATGCAAGCATACGGATTCTTAACAAAAGTGGACTACTTTATCAAAATCAACTTAGACCCAAATCATATTTCAGTTTTCTTTATTTCTTTATGATCAAAAATATTTTAAAAATAGAACCTTTAAATTCCCAGAGTTTATGGATATACTAACCTTAGACTGCGTCTGCTTCGATCGCTATTGCTTCTGCTACTACTACCAGCACTGCTCTTCGAGCCCCCACTGTTGATCCTCGAAACACCTCTCAGACTCCTACTCGATTCTGACCTCCACCAAACTTTATCCTCTAAGATGGAAGGCCTGGGAGAAACCGCAGAGCCTTTGCTTGTCACAGAAGAATCATCATCATCCTTCTTCTTAGTCTTTTTCTTAGCACCCAAGCTAACAGGAAACCCTAAATTCAGAAGAAACCCACTGTTATTCACTCCCCTGTTTCGACTCCTCGGATCCACCCATCTATCGCTCTTTGACTTCCTCACCACTTTGCTCTTCATCTTCTTCGTTCTCTGAGGCATTTCTTCCAACACTTCCCGATCTTTCTCCTCCTCTGCTGTGTTCACCTCGACGAGATCCTTCAAGGAGAGCTCGTAGCACGACTCGGGCATCTTGCTAACCATCTCCATA
This sequence comes from Raphanus sativus, assembly GCF_000801105.2. Classification (NCBI taxonomy): domain Eukaryota; kingdom Viridiplantae; phylum Streptophyta; class Magnoliopsida; order Brassicales; family Brassicaceae; genus Raphanus; species Raphanus sativus. Next base: position 13,773,860 of record NC_079517.1, read on the forward strand.
AGCTCTCGCTGACCACGAGCGATGACCTGAGCCTTGGAAACATGAGAGGGGTTCTGGTGATTGGCTTGCTTGTTGTGAAGAGGGCTCTTGGGTGGGCTCGTTCTCCACAGAGGAGGTGAACAAACGCCGGAATCTTGATGATCGTCGAACGTTCTCGGGAATATTAAATGGGTTGTATTAAACGATTTTGAAGAAGAATCAAACATTTTGTGACGATTGTGGTGGTGGTCGTTGATCTTTCGGATCTTGCTTTGAAGGGACAAACAGTTTAAGAGTCTTGTTCTGTTCACAACTTGACCAAGAAGCTCTGTTTCATTCATACACGCCCTTCGCATTGTAATAAATAATGTATTTATTTCTATAATTTATAGTAGAGACAAATATTTTAAGAAATTTATAGAATATATAGTAAATTAATAATTATTTGTTTTTTTCAAAATGATTTATTGATATAGGCAGATCTTATCAAGGAAAGCGTGCGCCGGAGATAATCTAAATCCACTAGATTATAACATTTGTAAATTAACAGACTATTAATATAATTTATTAGTAGATTCTTTAAATCTGTTACATGATAATATCATAGTAGTTTTCAAGTTGTTTTGAACGATTCTTTGGTTCTTTACCCCCCGTGGTTGATTCGTCTACCGTTCCTTCAGTTTCCTCAATTATAACAGAACAAGGTACATTACTTACAGTTTATATTATATTTGGTGAGTTAGTTTTTTATTTTTGAGGAAAGGAACACTAGACTATATTGTAGATTCTGAACTCTGTATTCCGTTTTCCTTAGAATACAAAGATGATGGTGATCTGGATTACCAATGTCCTCGATGTGGAGCATTGTTTTGGTATAATGAGCGTGTTGGTAGAAAGAAGAGAACTAAAACACCTGTTTTCACAATGTGTTGTCTTAGAGGAAAAATTAAACTTCCTCCTCTTAAGGAACCTCCTGCTTTTCTTCATGGTCTCCTAACAAATGATGAGTCTCTTAGTAGGTACTTTCGAGATAATATTCGGGCAATAAACATGATGTTTTCGTTTACATCACTTGGCGGAAAGATTGATAATTCAGTCAACAGCGGTAAAGGTCCCAAGATTTTTAAACTACATGGCGAGAATTATCATTTGATTGGAAGTATGAAGCCAAAGGCCAACGAACCTGCTAAATTTTCTCAGTTGTATATTCATGATACTCAGAACGAAGTACAAAACAGAATATCAGCCTTGAGGTAAGAGTCAATTCCATCTACGAGTTGTCGTTCACTATTATTTCACACTATATAAATAATTGAATTGTCTATTAATTTTATGCTTTTGATATTGGTATAGCGGGAATACCGAGCGAAGTAAAATCAGACCTGATTTAGTGGAGTCTATCATGGAAATGCTAAGAGGTTGCAATATCCATGTAAAGACCTTCAGGAATGCCATCGATAGATTTAATGATGAAACGGAAAGCCAGGATGTGGCATTAAAGCTGATTAATGATCGTCAAAAAGATGGTCGAGTATACAATCTCCCTACTTCATCCGAAGTTGCAGCTTTGGTTGTAGGTGATTTCCAGCTCAATATGGACAAAAGGGATATAATTTTGGAGAAGTGTACTGGTAAGCTTAAAAGGATCAACGAGTTGCATCCGTGTTATCTGCCACTACAGTATCCAATTTTATTTCCTTACGGCGAGGATGGTTTCCGTCTAGGCATCAGGAACGGTTTTACGAGCATCAACAAGAGAAAGAAGCCAAACATCAGCATGAGGGAATTTTTTGCATATCGGATTCAGATCCGTTTGGTTGGTTCTCAGGTGTTACTATTTTCGAGGCGGCTACTACAACAATTTTTGGTTGATGCTTACACAATGATTGAAACTCATCGTCTTCGGTACATAAGGAAGAATCAGGGGAATTTGAGGACTTTGAATTTTAGCAAGTTTCTGGCTGCTGCAAACGGTGGTAATTCAACTATGCCTATAGAAGGAAACCCTGTTATAATACCATCTTCCTTCACCGGCGGACCAAGGTATATGCATCAAATGTATTTGGATGCAATGACTATTTCCAAATACTATGGATTTCCAGATCTCTTCATTACATTTACATGTAATCCAAAGTGGCCTGAGTTGACCAGATATTTTCAGAAACACAACCTCCGATCGGAGGATAGGCCTGATTTGAGCTGTAGACTATTTAAAGTAAAGCTTGATAGCTTGATGGATGATCTAACTAAGAAACATGTGCTTGGGAAAACAGTTTCTGGTATGTATTTACTATTCTACATGTTAGACTCATAATTAAATAAATTTACTTTCGATAACTAATATTCTTTTTCTCTTATAACGTGAAGCTGTTTACACAATAGAGTTTCAAAAAAGAGGCCTCCCACATGCTCATATTTTGTTGTTCATGGAGTCCAAAGACAAATTCCCTACGTCTGATGATATTGATCGCATCATATCAGCTGAGATTCCTGATCATATACTTGAACCTCGCCTGCATGAAATTGTGAAGGACACAATGATTCATGGACCATGTGGTGTTGCCAACCAAAAGTCTCCATGCATGGATTCTGGACGATGTACTAAATTTTTCCCCCGAAAGATTGTAGAGAAAACTACGGTGGATTCAGAAGGTTATCCCATTTACAGGCGTCGAGAAAATGGCTCTTTTGTTGAGAAGAAAGGTATTAAGCTGGATAATAGATTTGTGGTTCCATATAACAAGCATCTCCTGCTCGCATACAATGCACATATCAATGTTGAGTGGTGCAATCAATCCCGATCTATTAAATACTTATTCAAGTACATCAACAAAGGATCAGACTGTGTGACAGGAACCGTGACTCATAGGACCACAAAGGATTCTACTGAAGCTGAAAATGGTGCCACCACAGAAGGAGAATGCTTGGAACCACAAGTTGATGAGATAAAAAAATATTTTGATGCCAGGTATCTTTGAAACTGGGTTGGAAAACGATTTTTATAATTTATTACGACAAATATTTTTATAATAACTTATATTATCTTTGTAGATATATATCTGCTTGTGAGTCAACTTGGCGGATTTTTGCCTTCCCAACTCATTATAGAGCTACACCAGTTGAGAAGCTTACATTCCATCTAGAAGGAGATCAACCTGTTGTTTATAAGCAAGGAGATACAGTTGCAAGTGTTATCGCAAGGGTAAAAGTGACGAAAACTATGTTCTTAGCATGGTTCGATTGTTGTGAACACTACCCTGAAGCTAGATTGCTCACTTATGCGGAGATGCCGACCAAGTTCATATATGATGCCAAGGGAAAAGTATGGAATAAACGGAAGAAGGGTTTTGCTATCGGTAGATTGCAACATGTTTCGCCAAGTTCTGGACAGCTTTATTATTTGAGAGTCCTAATAAATAAAATAAGAGGTCCAAGGTCTTATGCTGATATTAAGACAGTTGATGGTGTAGTTCAGCCAACATTCGAAGATGCATGTTATAAGCTCGGTCTTTTGGATGACGATAAGGAGTATATTGAAGGACTTAAAGAGTGTAGTTTCTGGGCATCAGGACAGTACGTCAGAAAATTTTTCGCTCAGATGTTGTTGTCTGAGAGTCTATCTTCTCCCAAATTGGTATGGGAAGCAACAAAAGATATTTTATCAGAAGATATTTTGTATATTGAGAGAAGAAGGCGTCGTAACCTAGGTAATTTTAACCCGACTTTTATTATTTAGATTACTAATATATGCCTGCTTTAAGGAAGACATTTTTATGTTGTTAGGAATGTAATTGATCGCGGTTTATTAGTTGTCTTAATTTGAACCCCAAAGATATATACCGAACTCTGTCTCTGAAATAAAAAAAGTGGTTTTATTTTTGTTTGTAACCGATAGTTATATAAACATACAACGATAGTTATATAAACATAAAACGATTAACTCTACCAAGTGATATTAAGTAGAGTTATCTCCGCATGTCACTTTATAAGTTTATTGCTAGAATTTGTATGGAACTCGAAGACTTCTTTATTGATATATTTGGAATGGTTGTTTTTATGTGAGCCAAAATTTATTGCATTCTGATATGTATACTCATACCTTTAAACCGCTTCCGTCCAGAATTAATATGTAATATTTTACTCTGGCATTGATCGTTTATCTATTTAAATTCTCAATTTTGCAGGTTTAATATTGAGTGAAGACCAGATTCTCAATTGTGCCTTGCTATTGATTGACCAGGTTTTGCGTCGTAAGAATGTGTCTTTGGCGAAATGGGAGACGATGCCACAGCCTACTGACAACGACCAATCAAATACTGATAATCAGCTGCTGCAAGCTGAACTCAACTATCCAGTTGAACAGTTGCGTGTACAACATCAAGAGTGGTTAGGCAAATTGACTGATGAACAAAGGGGAGTTTACGAAAAAATTATTGGATCAGTCAATAGTTCTACAGGCGGAGTGTTTTTCGTCTACGGCTTTGGGGGGACCGGGAAAACGTTTTTATGGAACATACTTTCTGCTGCTGTTCGTTCGAAAGGAGACATTGTCCTTAATGTTGCTTCTAGCGGCATCGCCGCATTGTTGCTTCCTGGTGGAAGAACTGCTCATTCAAGGTTTAGTATTCCTATTAATCCCGATCAATTTTCAACATGCAAAATACAACCCGGTAGCCATCAGGCGGAGTTATTATCTAAAGCTTCACTTATTATTTGGGACGAAGCACCGATGATGAGCAAACATTGCTTTGAATCTCTTGATCGTAGTCTTTGCGACATTATGAAGACTACAGATGAAATACCTTTTGGTGGAAAAGTTATTGTTTTCGGCGGTGATTTCAGACAGATATTACCCGTCATTCCCAAGGGTAATCGTGCTGATATTGTCATGGCTTCTCTTAAATCCTCCTATTTGTGGAAGCACTGCAAAGTCTTGGAGCTAACAAAGAATATGAGGCTTTTCTCAGAATCTGATGGTCAAGAAGTTCAGGAGATTAAGGAGTTCTCAAAATGGATTTTGGATGTAGGAGACGGAAAGATCAATGAACCCAATACAGGTGAAAAAATGATAGACATTCCCAAGGATCTACTGATAACCGAATGCACCGATCCTATTGAGGCTATTGTTGCAGAAGTTTATGGAACCACTTTCAAAGATTCAAAGGATCCTATGTTCTTTAACGAGAGAGCTATTTTGTGTCCAACCAACGAAGACGTAGATGTCATAAACAACTACATGCTTGATCAATTGAATGGTAACAATATTTTTTTAAATAACTTTTAATATTTGAATTCAACTTAGTTGCTTACCATTGCATTATCTCATACTTATATCTTTTATATTTTCACCAAAACATTTGCAGGTGAAGAACGAATATACTTAAGCTCTGATAGTATTGATCCAGCAGATTCAAACTCAAAAGATGACTCCGTTTTCACCCCTGAGTTTCTGAACAGTATAAAAACTTCAGGATTGCCTAATCATTCTATCCGGCTAAGGATTGGTACACCAGTGATGTTACTGAGGAATATTGATCCTGACGAAGGCTTGTGCAATGGCACAAGATTGCAGATCACCCAGATGGCGAACCACATTATAGAAGCTAAGGTTATCACTGGTAAAAGAATTGGTGATAAGGTCTGGTTACATCGAGTCCTGTTGGAACCGTCTGATACAAAGCTTCCATTCAAGATGAGGAGAAGACAATATCCACTGAAAGTGGCTTTCGCAATGACAATAAACAAAAGCCAAGGTCAAACACTAGGTAAAGTGGGTTTGTATTTACCTAGACCGGTTTTCTCACATGGACAATTGTATGTTGCTGTGTCTCGTGTGAAATCAAGAAAAGGACTGAAGATTCTTATCACTGATAATGACGGGAAACCGCAACATTCAACAATGAATGTTGTTTACAAGGAGATCTTCCAAGATTTAATTTGTGAACGTGACATTTAGGTACACTCCTATATGCTTTGCAATTTACGACTCTCATTTACGTTGTTTTTATTTACAGTTAATTCCAGGTGATGATCCGCTGGATTAGCGTTGTTGACATATGTTTCCTTTATCTCTTTAGATAATTTTGTATTTATTCAGTATTTTTGATTCTCTTGATTTAACTACCGAATTATGAAACTTATATTTGCTCATTTTAAAAACAGCATATTCTTCGTCTATCAGGAGGCAATGATATAGAAAGCACATCTTATGATCATTCAAACTCAAATATCACTTTTACAGACTTTTATTATTAAACATTTCTGTTCATGTATTTTTTAAAATCATAGTCTAATAACTCTTCTATCTTTGAATGCTATTATTTTTTTATTAAGGAAATTAGATTAATTATATTTTATGAAATATCCCCTTACTATTTGGGATGACCTTCCATAGAATTGGGTTAATATTCTACCTTTTAAAGTTTTGACTATAACAGAAATATCATATTCTATTCTCATATATGATTTTGGAAAGGAACGAGTTATATGAGTGATATCCCGTACTAATTAAACTAAACATGAATTAGCATGTAAGAACTATAATATCCATAAATTTAATACGGAAATCAAACAATAATGTTTGAATATTCATCAAATCTCACAATATAAATGTGAGATATAAATGGTAATTGCAAAAAATTAATCGTATGGACTATATATGGTGACTACTATATTAAAGATGTAATTAAAGTAAACTAACGATCGGCAGATTATATAACAATATATACTATGCAAAATTTTCGTAGTAGAGTTTCCATTTTTAAATGACAATCACACCAGATGCCGAGTCAAATTTAGAATATTAAATTTAGTAATATTTATTGATAATTGTTTTCATTGTACTATGTATATTGTTATAAGATTGATTCCTACAATAAATGATATATTTCTTGTGCGGGATATGCAATGATTTTTATTTCCGATTTGATCTTTACGTAGATTTTTGTTATATTTCCATATTAGTCAGACGTATTAATTTCATGACCGTGGTATTGGTTATATATGTATGAGAAGGATACTAGCTTAGGTGTCTTCCAAACATTCAATATCCCCTTACTAATCATTCATATTAAATTCAGAAATGTCGAAAATGTCATATTTATCTGAACTTGGTGCAGTTCGAGGAAAGACAACGATCCGTGTCAGGGTCATTACGAAATGGGTATCTACGCCTAGAGGATCATTGAGTCGTAAAGTCGGAATGATATTGGGCGATGCAAGAGTAAGTATATAAGATTACTCAATTTGTATTAATATCTTATTTTCATTATGAAAAAATGTCAGAAGTTTCAATATTATATTGATACTGTCAGGGCTTCAAGATAGAAGCAACTTGTGATGATCTACTAGATTTTTCAAGTGCCGTCAAACTCGAAGTTGGTTCGTGGTTTGACATATGTAATTTCTCCATCAGACCAGCTATGGTCGCCATGTTTAAAAAAACCAAGAGCCATTTCCATATTAAGTTAACAAAATCATCCGTTGTTTCAAAGATTGAACCAATATCTGATTGCAACTTCATTTCTCTCGGCAATTTCAATAGTATAATTGAAGGTTTTTCTCACCCAAAATTCTGTCTTGGTATGTCTATCTCATTTTCTTTATGTTTATATATAATATTGCCTCACAACTTTGTACATGTGCCATGAAGTCATAAATTTAATATTTCTATGATCACTTTTCATATATTCCTTTTTTCGTAACAGACCTATGTGGAGCGTTGGTTGGCGTAGGTGATATCGAAGATACTGAAGACCAAGAACTTTCTGATATTTATGGTTCAGCGATGAAAATTCAGTTCTCCTTAATAAACATAGGGTTAGTTCATATATGAAGTTATCATCAATATTATGGTTTGTAGTTTTAATATTAATTTGATTTAAGTTTTTCAACAATACATCCATCTTTTTATAAGCTTGACTGAGCTGAGGTGTGTTGCTTATGGAAACCAAGCGGAGAAGCTAAATGAATTTTGGCTTTCTACCACTGCTAACACAGTGATTTGTGTATTAAGCTGCTGGAGAATTGAATGGCGACAAGGTAATTTTATGGAACCACAAATATAATTTATTAGTGGTCTTATTTTCCTATACTTATGTACATTCGACATAATTTTATTAGGACATTTCCATTATATTACCAACCTAGATGGATCACAGATTCTTTTCGATGAAAACATACCTGAAATTAAGGATTTCAAGTCGAGGTATAGTTACAGATAACCTTATTTAATTTATTGACATGCAATAGTTGTACGTGTTTTTTTTTGTTATAGCTAATCATTCTTGATTTTGATATCCGCGCACAGGATTCCGCAGATGTGATTTTAAAATAACTTTGAAGCTACGCTTTTGAAGTTTCATAGAATCCCATTTATATTATTTATCTGTTCTATTTCTAATATATTTGAGTATCTGATTTCGATTAATACTTCAGTATCGAGGACTCTTTTTGATGAATGATTAAGTGGCTGTTTTAATTAAAAGGAACAACGATGACTACTAATAATATTTATCTATCGAAAACCACACACGTTTTTCGTAAACCTAAACTATCCGACCACTAACAATAGGGAACAATGAAAAGAACAAACATGCCACAATATAACACAAAACGAGATTACCTTATTTGCTCAAGCTAAAGTAACAAAGCAATCAATTCGAAAGTTGAAATGTATGGACATGACATAGAGATCAGCTTTTTCAAAGCTGCTTTCTTCCTTCATGCTATGTGATTTATCACATCACCAAGATTTATGCTTTATTATAGTTGATATTCAAATATTCTCACTTCATCCCTTATTTAAAGACATGTCTATTGTTCTTCTTTCCTGCACTTCCATTTCGCAAAACAGGAGAGAGAGAGAGAGTTAGAGTTCAATCTAAGTGAGAGAAAAAAGAAAAAAAACAAGCTGAAGCTTTGTTGAGAAAGATGAGTTCCGATGGTTCTGTTAACAACTACCCTACTCCGGAAATCATTATCCTATCGGATGACGACGACATGCAAGAGGTTGATGATACCAACAGCTATTTCCAAAACATCAGTCTCCGCTACTTTGTAGATGAACCACTCGAAATGAAGACTCAACACGAAGACTTCAAGGATCTCTGCATGATGAACGGGAATCCAGAGGCACACTACATTGAGGGCATACTCCAGTACTTTGAACACGAAAACAAAGTGACAGGTATGTATCATCTCCGTGTATCTGCCCGGTTAAATTATTCAAACGGAATTTACCTCTACGGGTTACTAATGCTTGCTCGAGGGCACTATCCTACCGGGAAAAAATATTTGGATAAACTTAACTGGCAACTGAGTTTTTACACCACTGAGTTATGCTGGGAAAGTATCAAGAATTCTCTTAGCTCAATTTCTGTTGAATTGAAGAGGCGTTATTATGTTAATATGGTGAACCTCCAGCCTACGAGTTTCCATTTGTGTCACGACAGCTTGGCGGAAGTGTGCGAGATTTGCTATTACTATAAAAGGCTTAGACAGTTTTATGTCTTTGTAAGTAATAAAGCATAAACTTGGAGGGGAGAGTTGTGATAACATTTTCCTTTGGGAGATGTATGGAAGTTTTTATTAAGTATGTCGACTTTCTTATTTTGTTAAGCCTTTGTAGACCCGAATGTTATGAATTTAGTATTAGCTGTTGTTTTATGTTTATCATTGTTAAGTTGTATTGGATGTATTGTAATATTTTCCTAAATGGTATCTTTTCTTTATTTTATGGTTCCCTAATATAATTAATTATATAATGCAATAATATGTGTCCATTGAAAATATACTATCGGAAAATTTTATAAATTTAGAAGTTTAAATTCAATCAGTTAACGTCCACCTAGACTAAATAATGGAAAACATACACCGAATGGCAATATGTTTAAAATTATTAAGAAGGAGTTGTTTATTATTTTTAAATTAATACAGTTTGCGATCATATATTTATGAGAAGTATATCTCGGGATTTTTAAAGTCGGAATTGTTTATTAATTATCACTTTCTGATAATTGACAGGAATGATCAGAACCAGAGATAATCATGTAATATCAATTAATTATTATGATTGATATTTTTATATTACATTTTCTGTATATGGAAAGCTTATTAAAGATTTACAATGTGTTCAAGAACTAATCAAACAGATTTGCCATTTGAGAAGGAATATTTGAGATTATAATATATTTTATTTCTCGATTATTTCAATTATTAGCAGATGCATATCAATACTTTATCAAATTAGGGATTATTTGTGATAATGAAACATATGTCAAGGCAATCATATATCGACCACAAACAGCAAGTTTCATGATTCTAATTAATTTGACAGATCGTCATTAACGCGGGTTATTCATTTCATAAAATTATTATCACAGTATCCGCTTAGTATTTAGTTGCGGTTTCATTTACACAACTATATCAACAATTTTTTGACTGGTTAACAAGTTTGTTTTTGTTTATTAAATCAATCACAAACTTGATGTCAATATTTAGTTTTGTACCTCATTTGAATGCATTTACTAAAATGTGGACAGTGAGAGTTGCCATCGTTAAGCTATGGAAGGATTACTCGGCTTCTTGTGATCAAACCATTGAAATGGTTCTCATTGATGCTAATGTAAATTTATAAAATTGATTCACATTTGTATATTCTTTTATTTATTTTATTTTCTTTTATTTTAGTTGATTTCTATAAATTATATTTTGTTCTGATATACAGGGAGATAAGATTCAAGCAATGGTGAAGAATGATTTAGTTAATCAATTCGAGGAGATCCTTGCTGAAGGAAAAACATTCATTTTCACCAAATTCGCTCTGAGTCGCGAATTTGGTTCTTATCGAGCAACTAACCATCGTTACAAGATAAATTTCCTATCCACAACTCTTGTGATGATAACTGATGATTTGCCCACTGGTCTTAATATTTTCGCACCTGTCAAATTCAACGATGTTCTCGATGGAAGTCTCAACCCTGATTTCTTGGTTGGTCAGTATCGTTTAAGTGTATATATTTTTGTTTTGATGGTTTCATTATTTCAATATTTATATTAGTAGTATACTAACTTTTTCTATGTCTTTATTCAGATGTTTTCGGTCATGTTATTGAAGTAGGTCACCTTGAAATGAGTTCGGTTAATGGACGAGTAATCGAAAAGATTTCACTACAGATTCGTGATCTAGAGTAAGTATAATAGGTGAATTTATTTGTTAGCGGAAATCTTTGAACTTAGAGAAGAAGTACTTTGGTATCTTTTAATATTTTATACTTCACTAAGTATTTTTATATTTATTTTGTGGTTTACTCGATTAACTTGAATTCCTAACTTTACTGTGAAGATGAACAATACAAATTTACGTGATTTTTACAATGGTCTCTTAGTGATGTCCGTCTTCGAATTGTGCTATGGGGAAAGTTAGCTCAGATAGTATCAGACGACATCCAGAATCATGATGCGAAGCGTATTATCTTGGTTTTGACTCTTGGGAAGATTAATGTTTCAGAAGGTAACATGGAAGCCACACTTATCCCCTTTTATTATATAATTTAATATATTATTTCGTCTAATATTATATGTGTTTTATGAAGAGCATTATAAATATGTTGTAGGGGATCGTTATATGTCGAACGCTTTAAACATTTCTGAGGTGGAGCTAAACCCTAATATCCCGGTTGTTGATCAATTTCGGGTCCTGTAAGTACCTTTAACTTAACGATCTGAATAATGCGTAACATATATTATGTACAAAATTTAAGATCCTGTTATAATAGTTGTTTGTGTATATTCTGTTAGGCTACAAAATGACGAACTTGGCATAGACATTGTTGTAGCCAAACCAAAAATCGTTATTTCTTCTGTTTCGGAGAAGGAAGATTTCCTAAGGAAAACACCGAGGAAAACCATCGCTGAGATGATTGAATGCCATCAGGTTATATTTTTGGTTTTAAATTCATCGAGATTTTTGATCTGAGGTTTGATGATGGAAAATGCTTCAAAGTTATCAAATAAATGTAGGGGGACAAGTGTATTGTTATGTGCACAATCGGGGCTATTGAATCTGACATGGGATGGTACTACTTAACGTGTAAATTTTGTTCAATGGCGGTTCAGTATGAACCGCCTCTTGTGAGTGGTGATCCTTATGTTGGCGATCTTAAAAAGTCCAAAATATACTGTTCCAAATGCCAACGCTATGATCCTAACGTTCTTCCAAGGTGTTTTTCCTTCTATCATCAATCGGTTAATATTGTGTAATAAAATAATAAAATTATCCAATATAGTCAGTCCCTCTAAATCGTTTTCTTGTATGCCAGGTATAAGTTGCACTTGGTTGTGTTTGACAATACTGGAAGTTCGAAGTTTCTCTTATTTGACCACCTTGCTCGGAAGTTACTTGATCAACCTTGCATAGAGCTCACAGGTCCCCTTGCTGATGAGGTAAAAGTTTTCTCGATAACAGATATAATAATAGATTGAATAAATAAGCACAATTTATTGACAATAAGATCAGAGATCCGCTTTATATTATGACACAGGATCCGTATGTGCTTCCTTTGGCCCTCTTAAACCTAATTGGCAAGACATATTTGTTCAAGATCGAAATTTTAAGAGAAAATTTCATGTACAAGCATGATATATTCAAAGTCAACAAGATAATAACCAATCTTGATATCATCTCTGAGTTTCTCCGACAGAAATCCCTTAAGGTAATATTGAAATTTTATGTTTATATCGTCTCTCAGCCTTTGACCATCTAATAGTAGGTACAAATGTATTATATTCAAGTTTGGCTACGAAGCTTTAAATCTATTACTAATAATTAATATCTATTTGGTCCATAACGTATTGGAAATCATGTATCACAGATTATTTCGCCTGAATGTTCGTCGCAGCAACGTGATCCAAGTGATCTAACCCCAGCTAAACGTAGAGTAGGACCTGTCGTGAATTTGGATGAAGAACCCTATCTGAACTCTGTTACGAAATCAGGCATCACTACTAGGATCAAGAAGGAAAAACATGACAAAAGTGGCTAGGTGGAGACACATTGAAACTATATAACAAAAAGGCTGTTACTTTCACATTATTTTCAAAAAGTTTCTACTATTTATGTTTTGTTTTCTATTCTTCTTCATTTTATTTACGAAACTCAAATCGGTTAATGTAGTAAACCTATAATATTTATGGAAAGTCTCTTTGATTATTGAGAATCTTTAATTAATTTATGCATGTTGACTGAATGATGAATTAGTCACACGGTTAAACTAACTTATAAATCGGTTCTCTTTACCTGGTATATGGTATCCCGTAAAATATATGGTTGTAAAATTTTGAATTTTAGAAATGACGTGTTTTTTTTTAGTTTTATAGGTGAATTGTTGGACAATATTATTGAAATTAAGTACATTTCGCGAGTTAGATTAGCCAATTCGCCGAACTCATGAGTCTAGGTATTTCATTGCGATATTTTAAATTATTTAATTGCGATATTTTAAATTATTTTGTTAATAATAAAACAGAGCCTTTATTTTATTAAAATAAATGATTAACTAAAGATTCTGTTTCCATATTTATTCAATCGCGCAGATCATCATTACTATATATACTAATCAGGAAAGATTTGTCGTCTTATACTTTGTTTCTTACATATGATCGTGTTGCTTATAATCTAATGGCACATTAAATTACCGTAATTTATGATAAGAGATTAACAAATCATTAATGACATTGCACTATAAGTATTACAGAATTTTTAAAAATTAAAACTGGATCCGGCAATTGCAATCTCGATTCAATTACGGTTTTTAAGTAAAGAGGTATCAATTTAGTGATACGATTTATTATTACTCAATTAATGCGAACAATGAGACGAGTTTTAAATAAGGAAGTATAATTTTTTCTTGCCCAAATGCTTACACATCGTTTTTATTACCATTTATTATACTTTCCGAAAGTATGATTACCGTTTAACTTGGTGTTTTACTATATATTACACACGATGCACTGGATACAAAACCACACACATATCACCTCAAACAAAACATATCAAACATAAGCTTTTCACGTTTTGGACGAAATGAGTAGTCCTAAATTATTGTCAGATTTGACTTCTCGAGAAGGTATCATTACAATCCGTGTTAGGGTTATCTCAAAGGGAAACATTAAAGCACGCTCAAGGTTCCATAAAACGGAACTACTTTTAGGAGATGAGACGGTAATTTAGAATTAGTTATTAAATTTTTATGTATTCGACATTTTTCTAAACAATTTTCTTACACCGAATTTCTCCAATTGAACAGGGAAACATGATTCAAGCCTCATTTTTTCATGTTTTGGACTCTTCCACGATAATTTCACTTGAAGAAGGTCACTGCTATGAAATTAAAAAATTCATACTCACTACTGCATCTCTATCTTGTGTTCGGTTGACAAAGAACCGACACCATATCAAACTCAATAACTCCACAGTTATTACGAAGATCGATCCATTTCCCAACGTCAACTATTATTGTTTCCCAACTTTTGACGACCTATATCGCGGCTTAGTCCACCCTAAATTTTCTACTGGTAAATTTATTTCAATTTCTAATATTAAATGTTGCTTTTCAAAATCTAAATATCCAAAGTTATAAGTTAATATTTATTTATCAATGTATTACTATTGGTGATAGTTTTTTGTTAATTTATGAAACAGATATTTATGGGGCTATAGTAGGAGTAGGATTTCTTGAAGAGTTTATGCCCGTGCCTGGATTCATTGACCATAAAATTCGTTTTTTTGTACTACACACGGAGTAAGCATCCACCGTTTGTAAATGATTTTTTTTTTTGTTGCATATCTGGTTAAATAATTTGTCTTCTATGTTCGACAGTAATGTTGTTATGAAGTGTGTTGCTTACGGAACACTGGCTCATGTATTCCAAGACTTGTGGAATTCTACCAATGCAGATGTTGTATTGTGTGTCTTACAATTCTGGCAAATAAATTGGGGGAAAGGTAATTTATTTTATTGAAAGTGATGTTCAATAGGAGAACTATTAAAACAATAATTGTAGCTACTAATTTTTCTAATTATATAGGAATCTAGCAGGTTATTAATTTATAACCATCTGTGGTCCGCAAGGTTAATAGACTAACATTCTTTTTTTTTATTTTTAGGAAAGCTGAAGAACGTGTCTACTATTGATGGGTTTTCAAAAATAATATTCGAACCCAAGGATGTTCCAGAAATTGACATCATGAGGCAGAGGTATGTATAATTACTATTTCTATACAACTGTTATTTTTTGTATTGTAACTTGGTCAATTTATTAATATGGTTTACTTTCTACAGGATTGCAGACGGGGAGTTTTGAAGAAATTTTACTTTAGTTTCAGTGTTATTGTTCTGCTTTATTAATATGATGATTTATTTTTATTTTCTTGAATTTTTTATGGAATAATTGTTTTTTAATAAGTTTTGTTATTTATATATTCAAAATAAGTCTGTTTTCTTTATGATGAGTGATAAATCTGTTATTTATCATACTGCTTAGTTATTACATAAGCATTCGATAATGACTATTAATTACTAAATAATTATTGTACCTAATTTTGTTTTCTTTAAATTCGAAATAATTAATCCTTTTATAATATCCCCAAATTCTGAACATTTTTGTAATTAAAATATAATAAATCCACATGAAAGTAAATTCAGCATTTTATGTTTATATCCTATTGTCTCTTAATTTTCAATTTCACAATTTATATAAGACCCGCGCCTATTAAAGTACAAAATCAAAAATTGTTGGAATATAATCTCACCCCGCGCAGGGCGCGGGTTATCACCTAGTTTGTAAATTAACAGACTATTAATATAATTTATTAGTAGATTCTTTAAATCTGTTACATGATAATATCATAGTAGTTTTTACTTTTCAAAAGCATTATTGTTGTATTTAACTATTTTTAGGTTTAAATTACTCGTCCGTACTTGTTTACCACTCTCACACGTTAGAGCTTTTTCATGCTCTCGTCCTTAAGATAAGAAAATGTTTTCTTTTTCTTTTCTTTCTCTCAATCATTTGGGTTTATGATTTTATATTACGGGAAATATGAACCCTTGCTAGTTGGTATATTCCCTTTATATTTAACAACTTGTTCAGGTTACTTTTTATTTTCTTATAAAAAAGGATACTTTGGTTCGTTGTACATAACATCTGAATCATTATTGGTATGTTAATTGCGGTTGCTGTAGTGCGATGAAATCATGAATGATATTTAGTGGAAAAAAAATTC
The DNA here is from genome assembly GCF_000801105.2 of Raphanus sativus. Lineage (NCBI taxonomy): Eukaryota > Viridiplantae > Streptophyta > Magnoliopsida > Brassicales > Brassicaceae > Raphanus > Raphanus sativus. Next base: position 13,790,124 of record NC_079517.1, read on the forward strand.
AACATTTTGTTCTAGAAGTTAAAACAATCGAAACTTCCTTTAGGTAAAACTGTTTAATCTGCCATTATTTTGACTATTAATACGAGAGAAAGGCGTTCAATGCGTTAGGGATACTTCAATGGTTCATTAGTCTTTCTAAGACCACCTCCAATGGGGGATTTAAGCAAATCCTTAACACCAATCCTTAGTATTATTTAATTATAATAACATTATAATACACAAGTCTGTTAAGAATGAATCCTTAAATAAGGTTTTTAAGGATTAAGTCCTTAACTCCTCATCTCCTCTCCACCCCACGATCAACATCCTCTCCACGCTACGATCAACATCATCACCAAACCACTTTCGATCAAAAAAACTCTCGAGAGAGAGAGACGAAACCAATGGCGTCTTCTTCCTCAAGCGGCCTCACCGAGGAATCACAGTAGAAATCACGGCCGAGGAAATTGAAGCCGACGCTGATACCGGTGGTGGCCAGAGTTAGAGCGAAGACGGCGGCAAGACGCAGCCTGGCCTGGTCTTTATCCCTCCGAATACCAGAAAGGCGCCGCCACTTTCCAGAATCGCTTCCACAGAGCTCTCAACTCAGACGCCTTATCCGGAAATTTTGTTGGATGTGTCGTTGTTATCTACATTGATTTAGATGTCTATATGTCTAATTGGGTGGCTAGATGTGTCGTTGTTATTGAATCTTTAAAAAGTGTAGAACTTTTCAAGCACAAGTCGCTATACATTAATGGCAATCTGTCTATTTAGCTTTTGTTTTGCATATAAGACACATAGGAGCCTTTATTGTTTTTTGTTCTTGGACTTTTCTCTATGTTTCTGCTTTGTTATTGTTATCATCATTACATCATAAAATTTGTTCCTTTAAGTTTTCTTCACTTGCATCTCTATGGATTATCCCCTCTGCTGTGTATCATTGAGTTTTAGATATGCAGAGCCTTAAAGTCTCCGACTTTTGTTAAATTAATAAGCAGGAAAATAAATGAGGAAGAAGGTTGAGTGATTGGTAAATGATCTTGAAGTTCTTAACTTTCTTTTTCTTTTTGGTGTGTAAGGATTGTCATCAAGCTCTTGTCTTAAGCAAGGGCCAATGCCGATGGACAACATCCGCATTACACCTGAAGCAACCTATGAAGCTGTGATTGCTGACTCTAAACTGTTCATGGGTTCCTAGGAGAGGCTACATTCTCAAGTGGGTACTAAATTCATATAAGTTTCTTCTTTTCTTTATCATTTCTTACTTATGAGAGTAACTTTAGTCAGTGGATATCTGTTGACTCTGGTAGAAAATTGTGTATAGAAAGTCTCTATCTTTGAGGTTTAAACTCTTTGATATGGCTGCAACACTATTAGCATCCATGTTTCATTGCATTTGTGATGGGAACAAGAGCAGAGCGTAATAAGGAAGATTTTGTTGGTGGGTTGGGTTTTGGAGTTGCAGAACACACTTATAAAGACGTTATGTTACCACCATCTCATAATCATTACCATTCGTATTCATCGCCTTCCTCTGCTTCCTTGTGTCACTGTCCTGCTGGTATTGGATTTTTAATGAGAAAATTGGTGGATATTAAAATTCAGGGGAGATGGGAAGAAGCATGAGTGAAAAGGAAGGTGTAGCTTTCAGTGAAGCTCAATGGCAGGAGCTTGAGAGACAGAGGAATATATACAAGTACATGATGGCTTCTCTTCCTGTTCCTTCTGAGCTTCTCATACCCTTCTCAAAGAACCCATCACACACCAATCATCAACATGGTAAAAATCTCCTTACCTTTCTACTTTTTTTCTCTTCTTATCATGTTTGATAATTAAAAACCATTGTCTTAAAGCTACTTTGTTGATAACAACATGGTACTAATTAGATTTGTCATATGTAGTTTAAATTCCTAAGGACTCCATGTTAGTAACACCATTGGACATCATTTTAGAGTAAAATTCTTAACTATTCAAAAAGCAAAAAAAAATATATTATATTGTTAAACTAATCCTAAGGATTCCACAATAGGTTACACCATTGTGGATGCTCTAATGTTTCCACTAAAGGTGTCAAATGGGTTATTTTCTCCCTTCGTCATTCCATAACTTATCTATCAAGACGAAGAAAGAACATGAAAATATTACGGTGAGAGACACTTTCTATATTTCGCTACTTGCTTTCAACCCAATACAATAAATTCGTGTTCTGTTTAAGAAGTTGGCACGTATTTACGAATTAAACACCTCTAAATCTGATTTTCACTCAGAATTTAGAAATTTTTAGTTTTTGCAAACGTATAGAGTATTTACTGTATTACATTCGATAAAAGAACGAGAGTTACTTATGGGCAAAACTAACCTTTTTTGAAACACATGGGCAAAACTAACCTATGAAAAGATCATTTTACAAAACGAGAAGAAAAAAAACTCTAATTTAAACTCTATATTTTCTGCTAGAGCATGCGCCTCCGAGAACACTATATTTTAGAGTTTTAAAAAACTTCATATTTGAAATTTAAATTTTATATTTGAAATTTTAAATTAATCTTTTCCAAAATCAAAACTTCAACCTTAACTTCAAATGAATTAATATTTTATGTTATGGTCTTTATATTGGTGATACATATTTTAATTTTATAAAGCTTTATAAATAAATAGCATATATGTACAAAACTATTATAGAAATATTACTTAACAAAATGATACAGAAAAAAATAAATTTTATATAAAATTACATAATTAAATATTAAATTACAAGTAAACACCACATTATTTTGTAAACCTATTTTCGTAATATTCCACATATGATCAATTAGTGCATTTGTCAAGTTTCTTTTCTATTATTGTTGTTAACTAAATCTAGTTTTAAAAAAACTTGTTTTATAGTTTTTATTTAATTTTATTTGTAAAGTTAAAATTATAAAATCAAAATTTAAAATATTTATGAGTTATAAAATTTTGAAAGATTAAAGGAAAAGATATTTACAAATCATAAATATATATGTAAATGTAAGAACCAATATACAATGAAAATATGAAACTTTAAATTTAAAGTTTTGAGTAATAATATTTTATATTTGACATTTTTTTTGAATGTCTGAATCGATTATTATCGATTAATTATGCTATTACAATGATGAGAATATTACAAAGACGATTTTAAAGCCGACAATTCTACCACCCTGTAAGAATACAGGCCTGACTGCACCATTCTAAGTCGTCCTATAAGATCCGTGTTCGATAGTACGCTCTATACCAAGCTGAAGATCTCATGTAACATGTTTCTCCATAATCTGTATAATTTGGTATTTTATGGGGTTTGAACCCCAGATCTCCGGGTATAGAATCAATTGAAACCTTAGTCAAACCACTGGACCAAGGAAGTTTCCACTATTTGACATTTTATATTTTAAATATCATTACTTAAAACTTCAAAAAAGTTTCTTTGGGGAGAACAAAATACTTCATGTTTGAAGTTACCAGGAAAATGGTTTATTCCTCTACGAACTAGTTGTTCCCGGCTTTTTCACACACGAACTTTTAGGCTATGCCAAAAACCACACGAACAACGGAAATATTGCTTATTCCCTTATGAACTAATTATTTCCAGCTTTTTCACACACAAATCTTTAAACTTTGCCAAAAACCACATGAACTATGCTATTTTTTTAATTACATACACAAACTATCAATTTTAAGCTAATTCTTCTAAAATAGTAAATTGTGTTATTCAAACATTAACTTAGTTTGTGACAGGTGTATAGCCGGTTTAGTTTAGGTTGATAGAAAAGGATAATACATCATTTTTTTTGTCAACTGTTCTTCTTCTTCAAAAATCGTTTTACTCTTCATCATCAATTGGGAATAAAATTTATTATTTTGTAGAAGATTAAATGTTTTACATGATGCATAAAGAAAGAAGAGCAGCAACTACTAGTTTACCAATCCGCTGTGTTACTGCTCTTCTTTCTTTATGCATCATGTAAAACGTTTAATCTTCTACAAAATAATAAATTTTATTCTCAATTGATGATGAAAGGTAAGACGATTTTTGAAGAAGAAGAGCAGTTGACAAAAAGAAAAAAAAAGAACAAAATGATGTATTATCTTTTTTTATCAACCCAAATCAAACCGGCTATACATCTGTCATAAACTAAGTTAATGTTTGAATAACACAATTTACGATTTTAGGGAAATTAGCTTAAAATTGATAGTTTGTGTATGTAATTCAAAAAATAGCGTAGTTCATGTGGTTTTTGGCAAAGTTTAAAGATCTGTGTGCGAAAAAGCTGGAAATAATTAGTTCATAAGGGAATAAGCAATATTTCCGTTGTTCGAGTGGTTTTTGGCATGGCTTAAAAGTTCGTATGTGAAGAAACCGGAAACAACTAGTTCGTAGGGGAATAAGCCATTTTCCCTGAAGTTACCATATATCTTTTGGATATGCTCTTAGCAAAAAAAGTGGATAAGTTATGATTGTAGTTATGTGAGTTAAAATCGGTATAACAATTTCGACGACTACGTGTGACCATAAATAATAGCAATAATCATAACACTGATAACAATTTTGATCACGTCCATTTTTTTTAAAAGTCAATGTATGTCTTGTTGCTAACGTATCACTATCTCGATATACAATTGAATTTTTTCTATGTATAAGGCAAAATCGTTGACATTACTTGTCCAATTAAACAACCACGAATACGTTCAACAGATATTCATTTAACGTTGATAAGATAACAATTTTGTTCATTTTGGGCTTTAATTATTCTCACTATATTTAAGTTAATTATACTTTTTTTTTTTTTTTTGGTAACTCTGGTATCTGGGTAGTCACATTCCCAACTATCCCCCGTAGGGGATCCAGCGCCCTAACGGAAGGGATGTTAAATCCGTTGTGGTCAGGGCTCGAACCCGGATGGCCGGCAGTACAGCTGTACCTCCTTTACCACATTCCCAACTATACTTCTTGCCTTTGCTTTCCATTCATTTCTCTCTCTTTTCTCTCCAACTTCTCACTAGAAACTTTTGAATAGAGAAATTTGCCACCGGCCACCGAATTCATTTTTTTTTAATTTCTTTTTGCTTTCCTTCTAGAATTACTCGCACACTCCTCAATCCTGATTATATCATAATAGTTAAAGTTTATAAGAGAGGACAAAAAAAAAAGTTCATAAGAAAATCGAGAGCCGCGCGTTAGTGTTTGCGATCCTCGTCACACGACACCGTTTGGTCGTCGTATGTTTTGATCCTTAACAATACGGCACCGTTTGGTCGTCGTATGTTTTTGATCCTTTTGGGAGTTTTGACTGATGGAAGGAGACTATCGGCGTCACTACGTCGGTCTTCTTCAGAAATGCAGCAACAGTAACAGAGAAACTCTATGGCGCCAAACCCACGGATTCTTCCTCAAGAAGGGCTTCCTCAGCTCAATCGTCATCGTCGCTAACCACCTCCTCCAGATATACACGCGCTGCGGCAGAATTACAACCGCGCGTAACCTGTTCGACGAAATGCCAAAGAGAAACTGTTTCTCATGGAACACAATGCTCGAAGGCTACATGAACTCTGGTGATAAAGGGTCTTCTTTGAAGCTCTTTGACGCGATGCCAGAGAGGGATGTGTACTCTTGGAACGTGGTTGTCACCGGGTTCGCCAAGGCTGGTGAGCTAAGTGTTGCCAAGAGGTTCTTCGACGCCATGCCTGAGAAAGATGCTGTGACTTTGAACTCTCTGCTTCATGGGTATCTTCAGAACGGTTACGCTGAGGAGAGTCTGAGGGTTTTTAAAGAAGTGAAGTTGTGTGTGGATGTGAAAACATTGACGACGGTTTTAAAGGGTTGTGCAAAGTTGGAAGCTTTGAAGTGTGGGAAGGAGATACATGCTAGGGTTTTGATCGGTGGTGTTGAGTGTGACTCGCATCTGAATAGCTCTTTGGTTAATTTGTATGCAAAGTGTGGTGATTTGAGAATGGCTAGCAGTATGGTGGATCTTATTGGGGAGCCTGATGACCATTCTCTATCTGCTTTGATCTCAGGTTATGCGAGTTGTGGGAGAGTGAATGAGGCTAGAACACTCTTTGACAGGAGAAGGAACAGATGTGTGTTTCTGTGGAACTCTATGATCTCTGGTTATGTTACCAACAATATGGAAATGGAGGCATTGGTTCTTTTCAACGAGATGAGGAATGAAGCTCAGGAAGATTCACGTACTCTAGCAGCTGTTGTAAACGCTTGCGCCGGTTTGGGTATCATAGTGACTGGCAAACAGTTGCACTGCCATGCTTATAAGTTTGGGTTGATCACTGACATTGTTGTAGCTAGCACATTGCTTGACATGTACGCCACTTGTGGGAGCCCGGACGAAGCTTGCAAACTTTTCAGCGAGGTCAAAACCTATGACACTATCTTACTGAACTCTATGATCAAAGTATATTTCAGCTGTGGGAGAGTTGAAGATGCAAAAAGGGTATTCGAGAGGATTGAGAAAAAGAGTTTGATTTCTTGGAACTCAATGACTGTAGGATTCAGTCAAAACGGTTGTCCAAGCTATACGTTAGAGTATTTCCGCCAAATGCACAAGATGGATATGCCTACAGATAAGTTTAGCCTCTCAAGTGTCATCAGTTCCTGTGCAAGCATTTCGTCCCTCGAACTTGGGGAGCAGGTGTTTGCGAGGGCGACTATTGTTGGTCTTGACTCTGATCAGATAGTATCATCCTCTCTCATCGACTTTTACTGCAAGTGTGGATCAGTGGAGCGTGGGAGGAGAGTGTTTGACACAATGGTGAAATCAGATGAAGTACCTTGGAACTCAATGATATCAGGTTATGCTACGAATGGTTATGGATCTGAAGCGATTGAGCTGTTCGAGAAAATGAGTGTAAGACCCACTCGGATCACCTTTATGGGTGTTCTAACAGCGTGTAATTACTGTGGTCTAGTGGAAGAGGGAAGAAAACTGTTCGAGGAAATGAAGTTGGATAATGGTTTTGTTCCAGACAGAGAGCACTATTCATGTATGGTCGACCTTTTTGCTCGTGCTGGTTATTTGGAAGAAGCTATGGACCTAGTGGAAGAGATGCCTTTTGATGCGGATGCAAGCATGTGGTCGTCTGTTCTAAGAGGATGTGTAGCGAATGGAGATAAAGCCATGGGAAAGAAAGTTGCTGAGAAGATTATAGAGCTGGAACCGGAGAACTCAGTGGCTTATGTGCAGTTGTCCGCCATATTCGCAACCTCTGGGGATTGGGAAAGCTCGGCGCTTGTAAGAAAGCTGATGAGAGAGAAGCATGTAAATAAGAGTCCTGGTTCCAGTTGGGCTGAGTGTTGATAACTCGACTCTGAGTGTGAATAATACCAATCAAAAGCAGAACAGGAAACCAAGTTCGCGTCAGAGGAGATGCTACAAATGGAGTGGGAATATTTTAATTAAACAAAATTATTGACGTTTGATGAACATAAGCTAAACGGCTGGCCCATAAGGTAATTATTTGCTTTTGGTCCTTTGTTTCTGTACTGGACTTAATCAATGATCTATACATTTGAAGATGAGGCAGAGGATATAAGATGGAATAACCCTTCACTTCAAAAAGGATCTTAAATCAACAACCATTACAGGGCAGTTCTCACCTTTCTATTGAGGTGCATGCAGCATTTTTTATTGTTACTAGCTAGGGGATAGCAATTTTTTAGGCCTTCTCCATTTTGTTTTTGTTTTTATTTTTGTGACTGGAAACGAAATTAGACACACTTCTGATTTTGCAACATAATAAGAAGAACATGAATAGCTTTGTTAGTCATTTTATGTCACCCATCAAAGATTTGTGATTGAAAACAAAAATGATAAGATTGTTTTATGGACATTTCCACCAATTAATATGATGTTCTGCCGCAGGAATCTCCAGGACCAGGAATAAGAACATTGGTTGAAGGGATTTTAATCTGAGACATAAAGATCAAGATCACTATCCTCTTTGGTTTTTGGTTTTCTTGTCCAAGTAAAAATAGTAGCTGTTGACTTTAAAGTCTCAGTGCATCATGTGAGTCACACAATCTTTTTGAGTGGATCAAAGTGGTAAAAGCATAAGGGTTATTTCAGAAACAGTGTTTTGAAGATATCTTTTTTTTTGTTCAACATTTAAGGTGGGAAAGGTTGAGGCCATCACATGTTCCACTAAGCAATGTTCTTTGTAGGAAAAGCACTTTGGTATAACTTTATTTTTCTTGTTGTTTTTGTAAACCAATAAACCAAATAGAAGTAAATAGAAAGAGGATAATGGAATTAACAAGGAACACAAAATGTGGAATACATTATTGAGCCTTTTTGTATATCTCTCCATCCACATCAAATTCTTTCTCTTTCCAGTTTCCTTTTTTATTAGAAGTTTGCTCCTTTTCAAGAAATATCTAGGCTTCTATGGTCATCTAAACTTTATTTCAATAATAATCCTTTGTGACACAACAATTCAAATTTAGGTATCTAAATAAAGCATTATGTTGTTTATCAGCCACCCGTAGTTGAGGAGAATCAATCTTTCACATCACTCTAGTTCTACAATTTGATCTTTCTTCTTACAATGTTCTTGGAGTTATATATTGGGTTCAACCATAGTTTTTCTTCTGTGTAAATATTATAACCAACAAAAAGAGATATTTTCAAGCTAGAAATATCAGAATCTATATTACATTTGAGTTCACATGCTTTGAACTTATTAAGAATTCTTATAAAGGAGAAGTATTATTCAAAATAATCACTTTTTTTTTTCAAAATAATCACTTATTGTTATAAGAATCTTGGTAGATGGTATGAATTATTGCAGATTTGGCTGGATTATATGTGTACTGTTTGTGGTTGACAAAGAAAACAAGTGAAGTGTTTTGTGATGTATGCATGGATATATAAGACAAAAATGATGAATGTAGTTTAGCAACTTAAAGTAATTAATGGACCATCGGGGCAATGAGGGGTAGAGTGACGTAGAGAGGATGCAATGTAGGGAGGGGATTAGTTTAAAGAGCAAAGTACGGAATCTTCTCTTAGCTTTTGTGACTTTGGCATTTTCATCAATTTATAGCAACCACTATAAAAACATTTGTTTGGTGAAACAATATCTAGGGATAATGTGAATCATACAAATTGACGGCAAAGTTGTGTTGGTGGTAGGAGAAGCCCATGGAGAGCAAATATATTAATTAAATTATAATAATATTGTCACATGCCATTTGTAATTCAAAATTGGCAATTTTTTTAATCATCTGTGAATTTTTATTCAAATTGACTGAAGGATACACTAACCCGGCAAAGGATGTATCAGTACATGTCTTGAGTTCGAGCACCTGCCCCACCAGCTACAAGGATGATTAATATATCTTCTCTGTTTATCCATCCATCCAAGGAGATGTTAAGTCGATTTGAAGTTTCTTGAATATTGGGCCTTACAAAATGTAACCAGAAAATTAATGAAGCCCAAAAATAGAACTCTTTATAATATTATCAAATATAGTATTAGTATTATATTAAACAGCCGTTATGTCGTATGTGTGTGTCTGTTATCGTCTACTTTTACTTTTAACCGTTTTAGTTTAGTCATTCCATATCGATAAAGCAACCAAGTGACTGAAAACCGCACCGTGAGATCCAAACGTGTTTCTATCTCCACGAGCTATATGCGTTATTCACAAAGTAATTATTCAGATTAGACTGATTAGTGTGGTATAAATTACCCCTTACCAACTCCAACACACACATAAAGTTCTTTCTAAACAGTGATGTGGACTAAAAATATTAATAATGAGGGTGTAGGACACGCGCTGTAGAGAGTGTGGGCGGGAGAGTGGAATAGTTGGTATTAACACCACCACTAATTATAATGTTCGCTTCGTCATGTCTGACTAATACTCATTTAATTAAAAGCTAAGAAAAAAAATAATTTCAGTTAAATTTCAAAAAGTTTCTCGTACTATTATTTCACTGGATTCCTATTAAAGCCTCTTGACTCAGAAAGAGGTATTGCAATCTCATTAAAATAGAGAGAGAGAGAAGAGAGAGAGCAGACAGACATCTCTTTTGTTTTTGCTTGAGGACACTTGCTCTGCTTCTGTCTCTGTCTCCTCCGTGTATCTTTTGTCTTCTAAAAAGATGTAAAGATTTGTAATAATCTCCATAGATTTTCTCTCTTTGTCTCTCCTCTCTCGCCGTCTCCACAAAACTTGAGCTTTTCTCCAAGCTCTCTCATACTAAAGGTAAACTATTCATTCAGACTCTCTTAAGATTTCAAAGTCTATAATCTTTTTTGGCTTTTCTTCACTGTCTTTCACAAGTTGTGGTTCTGTCACAAATGGGTTTTTGTAAAACTATTATCTTCCAATCTTAGTGTGGAAAACCTCACGAGATTTCACGGAATCTACTAACAGAGTTTGTCTCATCTTCATTATTGTTGTTGTTGGTGGTGTGGCGGTGCGACACTGTTCGACGCTGTTCTCAGCGGCAAATTTGGCATATTATCATTATTTTATTTTTTATACTAAAGTACAGTGTATTCGATGTGTTACATTTTAGATTCCATCTTTGACCAATGATATCTTCTTGTATCAAAGTTTTTTTTTTATTTTATTACTTTATATTTCTTTTTCACTTTGACAGCTCCTTCTAAGTTCATGGATTCCTTTATGCAAAATAGAGAGAATCTCATGTCAACTCTTAGAGAGAAAAAAAAGAGAAAAGAATTAAAACAGTTGCTCAGAATATATCTTTTTAGTTTTGATTTTCACTAGTTAAACAGTTACGAATCTGTTCTTCTTACTTCTGTTTATCTCTTGTTGAGAATGACCAGAGAAAGGAGCAGAGAGAATATTAGCTTGTGGTCTCTCTTTATCTATCTTCTCTAGATTCCCCTTCTTCTGTCTAGTTACTTAGTGGCCAAGATTCACTTATTTTGACTCTGCAGGCAAAATCTCCTGATATCTTATCTTCTTGCAACTTGTTGAGAGCTGCTTTGTCTTCTTCTGTGTCTTGTTGATATATATAAACAAGTTCTTCTGATTAACTTCAGAACGTGTGAAAGAGCTTAAAAATTTATGGCTAAAGTTTACTGGCCTTATTTCGATCCTGAATATGAGAACTTGAGCTCCAGAATAAATCCTCCAAGGTAATAATATAAATCACCAACTCCTTTAACGTTATCACATACTTAAGGCTCATTCTTTTCAATGTTGTTGTTGCAGTGTTTCTATAGACAACACTAGCTGCAAAGAATGCACTCTTGTCAAGGTAAATCATCTTTCCTTTTCTGATTAACTCCATTTGATGATTGTCAGTAAAATTTTATGTGGTGAGTGTAATTATTAATAGGTTGATAGTATGAACAAACCTGGTATACTACTTGAAGTTGTGCAAGTTCTAACCGATCTTGATCTCATAATCACCAAAGCATACATCTCTTCTGATGGTGGATGGTTCATGGACGGTAAATAACTACACATTTTTTTACACATTCACAACAACAACTAGAAAACATCTCATTTGATACCATTTTTTTCCATCTTAAATAGTATTCCATGTCACTGATCAACAAGGAAACAAAATTACTGATAGCAAAACCATTGATTACATCGAGAAGGTAATGTAATTACAAAAACTCTAAATATATGGTTTTGTTTAATTTATATATGATTCTTGTGTTTCTTGTTAGGTGTTAGGACCAAAGGGCCATGCAACGTCTTCACAAAACACTTGGCCAGGTAAAAGAGTCGGTGTCCATTCACTAGGCGACCACACATCGATCGAGATCATTGCTCGTGACCGCCCTGGTCTCTTGTCCGAGATCTCAGCTGTGCTAGCAGACCTCCACTTCAACGTGGCGGCAGCTGAAGCATGGACTCATAACCGTAGGATCGCTTGTGTCCTCTACGTGAATGATAACGAGACCTCTAGAGCCGTTGATGATCCGGAAAGATTGTCTGCGATGGAAGAGCAGCTCAACCTTGTGATACGCGGGTGTGAGCAAGAAGACGAGAAAGTTGCTAGGACGAGTCTCTCCATTGGTTCAACTCATGTCGACCGTAGGCTTCATCAGATGCTTTTCGCTGATAGAGACTATGAAGCAGTGACGACTAAGGTTGATGCTTGCCCTGGACTCGACCCAAAGATCACGGTTGAGCATTGTGAAGAGAAAGGTTACTCTGTGATAAGCGTGAGCTGTGAGGATCGAGCTAAGCTCATGTTCGACATTGTATGCACGCTCACGGACATGCAGTACATTGTGTTTCACGCTACGATTTCTTCCAACGGTCCTCATGCCTCTCAGGAGTATTTCATCAGACACAAAGATGGTTGCACTCTTGACTCGGAAGGAGAGAAAGAGAGAGTAATTAAATGCCTAGAAGCTGCAATTCATAGAAGAGTCAGCGAGGTAAGAAGCTTAATACAACTCTTCAAATCTTCCTTTGATGTTTCTTGCACTAGAAGTAACAGTTCCTTGAATTATTGTCTGAAACTCAATTCAGTAAGGTAAGTTAACCCTTAAACACACACCTTTTGGTGTTTCTTGCGTTAGGAGTAACAGTCCCCTAAGTTATTGTCTGAAACTCAATTCAGTTAGGTAAGTTAACCCATAAGCACACACATCTTCTTTTAGTGTTTCTTGCACTAGAAGTGTTCCTTAAGTTATTGTCTGAAACTCGATTCGGTGAGGTAAGTTAACCCTTAAACACACACATCTTCTTTTGATGTTTCTTGCACCATAAGCAACAGTTCCTAAAGTTATTGTCTAACACTCAGTAAGTTAACCCTTAAACACACACACATCTTCTTTTAATGTTTCTTGCACTAGAAGTAACAGTTCCTTAAGTTATTGTCTGAAACTCAATTCAGTGAGGTAAGTTAACCCTTAAACACACTGCACAAACATCTTCTTTTAGTGTTTCTTGCGTTAAGCAACAATTTCTTAAATTATTGTTTGAAATTCAATTCTAGGGCTGGAGTTTAGAGCTATGTGCAAAGGACAGAGTTGGACTTTTGTCGGAAGTGACTAGGATTCTGAGAGAGCATGGTCTTTCAGTGACGAGAGCTGGTGTGACAACAGTAGGAGAACAAGCGGTTAACGTTTTCTATGTGAGAGATGCTTCAGGAAATCCAGTGGACGTGAAGACGATAGATGCGTTACGTGGAGAGATCGGACACAGTATGATGGTTAACGTGAAGAACAAGGTACCAAGCAGAAGAAGGAAAGAAGAAGGCCAAGCTGGAACAGGAGGAGGATGGGCCAAAACCAGTTTCTTCTTTGGGAATTTGCTGGAAAAGTTCTTGCCTTGAGAGACAAGGTAACTTATATATAAATGTTATAAAATTTGTGTGGATAAAATGTATTGTAAACTGTGTATTATGTATGATCTAGAACGTTTAGTAGAGTGTCTTGACTTGGTCAGGATTTTGGTTTTACTTAGTCATATATTATGACCGTGAAGTGCACCGTTTGAAGTTTGAACATGTCTATAGTAGAATAATATGAAACTTTTCCTTGGAAGATTTGCTTTTGTATATGAAACTGTCCTTCTGACCTTGTTGTCTTTGAATGTATAATGTCTATGTGTTGAGATTTTTCAAAATTATAATGTAATTTTTTTTTCTGAGGAACATATGTTGTGATTCAATTACTAAATTGGTCCATGGACTTGGTCATGACAATGACGATTAAGTAATTAACAAAGCATAACTATAATATTACATATACTTTAACTACTTAAAAGGTGATAAATAAGTTACCTGTGAATGTTTTGTTCTTAATTACTAAAAGTTTTTTTTTTGACTAATAAGTACTAGAAGTTTATGGATCAAAGTTTCTAATTCCTCCAAGTCCTAAGCTACATTATGCATTATTAGTTTCACCTCAAACGTCTTTCAATCTAGATATTGTTTTTGTTATACTCCAAATAAAATTCAATATTTCTGTTATCAAAATTTGAAACTGAAATAAGTAGTAAGCATAATTATTTCATTTTTTATCAAATGAATATCTCTGATAAAACAATAAGGTTGATATGGCTAGGCCCTTGAAATGGGGAAAAGACTAATGGAGAGTAGATGTGGAAAATTGGTAAAGCAATAGAAGAAAACGGCATGGAGTGCGGCTTAGGCTAACAGCCTAGCTATATCTTCGTCTAAAGTAAACTATGCACGAAACAAGGGAAAAAGTAAACGTCTTGCTGTTTCAATGTCCTTTATAAATTAATACTGTGATTACTTCGTCCATAATATCCATGTATTTTTAAGCAATACTTTTTTTTTTGTAAAAATAAGGGTTAAACCCGGGTTAATAATGACACAAGCCTAACTCCCGGGTGGAGATACAGCGCACGGATAGATTCTCTCCTGGGCATTCAAATGAGTCGAAAGCAATAACTCATATCCGTGTGGTCGGTGGAGTTTGAACCTGGGTTCACCTTATTGAGTTTTCTCAATTCCCTCAAGCGCCACTAGACCACCACCACTAGTTATTTTTAAGCAATACTTAAAAGTATTAAACCTCGTTGCGTGATCCACCTACAAAAGAATTATATACTTCTTCTCGCAGAAACAATCATATGTATGTATTCAAGCAGAAAATGCTTATTAAGCGTAACAATGTTTAGTTTCAAAAAAAAAAACAATCAATACAATACAATACGTTTTATGTTTAAGATTCAGGTTACGTATTTTCTTTACATTATGGAAAATAATAATGTTAGTGCCTTTTCAATATTATATAATATATACATCTGTTCTTGAATCTTGAATAATTTTGTTGGTTGTTAGTGTTACCTGTGGATACAAACAAAACAAACCGGTGAATTGATGTCATGAAAATATCACTATAGCTAGTAACTTATGGTAACTTTGGTTGATAACACAACTTGGAAGAATGAAGTATTGGTGGTTCATGTCTGGAAAAAACGTGCTTACCAACCCATAGGCTTCATGAGTCAAGAGCATCAAGATGCATGTAGTTCTCGCGTGTTGCATTCTTTACTCTGTTCTTAATTATATGGATCTTATTTTTCTTATTTATTAAGGTCAAACATAATTGTGAAACTTCCTTGGTTTAGTAGTTTAATCAAGGGTTTATTAATTACATCAAGAAGTTTAAATTTCAATTTCTGAAATTTGTGAATTATGCAGAATATTAAAGGAAAATTACAAAAAATCTTTAAAATAGCGTAAGAAATACTTTTATGAACAAATTTCATAGGACAACTCAAGATGATACAGTCAAACGTAAATTCTCGTCCAAAGCAAGTAGAATTGTCGGATGTAACACCATCTATATAATGTTTATTATAATTTGCTATATCTATCATTAATCAGTGTTGAAAATATCAAATATAAAATTTTGGCGATTAGTTTTTGATGTTAAATTTTTGGTTAATTTCTATTTTCTATTTTAAGAGTTGAACTTGCAACATCTTTTTTAGTAATCAATCAAACTTTTTTTTTTTGAAAAAAGTAATCAATCAAACTTTCAGATTGGATATCTATATAGAACAAATATTTTTCCGAGCCTTCTAACTAATTGATGAATTGGGTTTGTTAGAACTCTATAAACAACAGAAAAGATGACAGAATTGTAATGTACAAATATAGAGAATTGAATATCTTACATAACTAAAATGAAAATTATATCAAAGTGAGAAAAAATAATATAATAGGAGAAACGAGATATCTTTTTCTTTTAACTCAAAATATGTTAAATGCGACGATTTAATAATATAATGAGTCTTAAGCAGTGTTTTGAAAATCGGATCGGACCGGCCGGTCGAACCGGTCCGACCGTAACTCGCTAAAGAAGCCGAGTCCGGTTCGGTTTAAAACCCGAATTTGATAAAAACCAGTAAAACCGGCTGAAACCCGGTAAAACCGATGACCCGGTTTAACTTTAAAACCCGGTTCTTAAAAATTAACATATAGTTAAGTGTTTTTAATTATTACTATCTAAATTTTAATATTTTATAATTAGTGTTCAACTATCACTATTTAGTTGATTTTTATTTTTCTAAGAAAAAATGTGAAAAATATATTTTTGACTCTCATATACTATTTTTATTTTACCATATTCTTAAAATTTGATATGTTAGTTGTAAAAATAAATAAATATGATTGTTTTAGCTGTAAATCATTTGTGTTTTTTTTAATTTTTAGTTTACATAGTAATCAGATTTATGTTTGTTGTTTATTTTGAGTTAATAAAAAAGAATAAAAAAGAATAGAGAAAGTATTATATGTAGAAGTAAAGTTTATATAGTATAAATATATAATTATATATATTTTTATAAAAAACCCGATTCGACCGGTTGAACCGGTCTAACCAGTCAACCAGTAGTTTTACCGAGTCGGTATCCGGTCCGATTTTCAAAACATTGGTCTTAAGATACAATTGCAAAAAGATCTTCTAATCTGTGTCATTCTGTTAAAAGTTTAACAAAACTAATTTTGTGTATATTTTCAAACTCAAAATAAAAATCTAAGAGAAAAAATATATGAAGGATTGTACGTTTTGCTTTTTTTTTTTTTGACAACATTTAACTATCTATATAGATTCCACCGGATTGGAAAGCCAAGCCGGAGGTATCGAATCAACATATAACATAGCTGATGGTGAAATCCTTGCTCCATGAGCAAGCTTGTCCGCCATTGTGTTTTGCGCCCTTGGAATATGTCGAATCTTAAAATTAGGGAAGAAAGTCTTACTTTGGCGAAATTCCTCCATATGCGTAGTAAATGCTGGCCATTCTTCGGGTGAGGACACCATCGTCACCAATTGAGAACAATCTGTAGCAAAAACCACATCTGAGAACTGCAGGGTCTTCATGCACTTCATTGCCCAAATCAGCACTTCACATTCTACATGTAATGGAGATAGACTACGTCGGAGATTCATTGCCCCCATCATCTTGTCCTCTGAATCTATCTTTCGGCAATACTACCCCTGTCCAGTAAAGATATCTTGTTCTTTCCAAGATCCATCAACAAAACATACTCTGGTTGTGCCCAAAGTTTGCCAATCGTTGGTAGGCTAAACATTTCCGTGGGTCTTTGGTATCAATAATTGTGCCTCCGTCCATAGCGTTTCCTCGAGATCCGCTATCCTCAGTACGTTTTGCTCAAACCGAATGAGTTAAACCCATGTCCCCATTTAACTTGAACAAATGGGCACGTTATTAAATGGAGACACTAACGTCACAATCCTAGCAATAAAAGAAATTTGATTTCCATGACTAAAGATTCGAGACGATAACATACTAAGTCATGATGTTGCATTGACCAAATCAAAACCAACAATATACGCTAACTTAGTTTATATTTTAAATTTAACCAAATATCAAAATATTATAAGATTTAAAACATATGTTAAACTTTCTATTTAACCAAATATATATCTTTATTAATTTTTATGTCACTTATTTTAAATTTCCATTTTTCATTTAAAACTCTGATTTTGACCAACAAATACAATATTTCATAGTGTTCAGGTGAATTGTGTCCAAATTTCAGTCAATTCGGCAGATATCATCCTTAAAAATCCATCAAAAAATAATCTACACCACTTTATCAAAAACAAACGAATAAATGATCTTATTATATAAATTTCTGCTCCTATAAAAATCCCTAAAGTCCTACAAGTATATATTCCACCAAAACCATGGAACAATCATATGATAAAAAAAAATCTGTATTGTCAATTTTTCTAATTAAATTTTAATTTGCTTTCCCGAAACTCTTGTGTTATTATTTCTGATATTTTATATTACATTTATGATCATGAAAAGAAAATAAATGTAAAGAAAAGTATGTGACATAACCGTTAAATATTCGACACGTGTCATGTAGAGGTTGTCCGTAAGTTAACTCTTTGTCTGTTACCCTTTTATAACAAAAACTCGTTGTCTATCTCTCTTTCTCCTCTCGTTATCATCTCACGCTTTAGTTTATTTGAAAGAGCAACGAAGGTAAGATAGAAACAGTCCAAAGTTTCAATCTTTAGCTTCATTTTTGTAATTTTCCTACCTTCTTCGTCTTTCGAGGCTCTGTTTTTTCTTTAATATTCTCAGGTTTCTTCTATTTGTGGTGGTACAGAATCAAGAAACGTCTTTCAGGAAATATTAAAAGATGGTGAGCCAAGAAGGGTCGGCAACACTTAACCGATGCTTCGAGAAGATGAAGGAGATCAATATGGAAAGAATTGTGTTCACTGGGTGGAAAGATATCCCTGCTGAGCTTCTGATGAGGATCTTAAACCTTGTTGATGATCGGACGGTCATCATTGCTTCTGGTGTTTGCAGTGGCTGGAGAGATGCTATTTCCTTTGGTCTCACTCGTCTCTCCCTCTCTTGGTTTGTATACATACCTTCTTCTTCTTTGTTGATGGCTGATATGTTGACGGGAAGTAGACATTGGGCGTTTTTAACCAAACCCAAAATGTAAATCGAATCCAAACCGAAAGCCAAAATCCAACTTGAACCGTTATAAAAAAATATTCAAGAACAATAATAATGTTAGTCCGAACTAGAATTTAAAAATAACCTAAATTGTTAATTTATTAGTATATTTATATATGTTAAGATAATTTAGATATTTTGTTATATTTTTTAAAAAATTGGTTATTTCAAATATTTTTAGTTAAGTTAGGCAGTTAAACTAGTTTTTTTTTTTTTAACAACCAAAGTTAAACTAGTTTTTAATTAGATTTTTAATGTTTTTGGTTAATTTCATTATTTTTTAAAAAAAATTGGGCGGTTTCATATTTATAACCTGATTCGAACTGAAGAGAACAGAACCCAGAAATTAGTAAAAAACTTGAATAGGATTTATGAGCATGGTATCAAAAATCTGAAAATCCGAATAACCTTGATCAAATCTGAATGTGACACCAAAGGCCCATTGCTTAGTTGAAAGTATCAAACTTTGTTGTTGATTGATCACTGATCAGATTTTGTTGTGAGATTGTGAGAACAGTTTTTTGATATGATGGTTTCAATTTCAAGATTACGATTTGTATATGTACCAAGAATGTGATTTATAGGGTTTGGTTTTATGTTTGACTTGTTTGTATCTTCAGGTGCAAGAAGAACGCGAACAGTTTGGTTCTGTCTCTTGCTCCAAAACTCGTTAACCTTCAGACTCTGGTACTGAGACAGGACAGCCCTCAGCTTGAGGACAACGCAGTGGAAGCTATAGCGAATCACTGTCACGAGCTACAAGATCTTGACCTTAGCAAAAGCTTGAAACTCACTGACCATTCCCTCTATGCTCTGGCTCGCGGCTGCACTAACCTCACTAAACTCAACCTTAGCGGCTGCACGTCATTCAGCGACACTGCTTTGGCCTATTTGACAAGGGTTTGCCGGAAGCTCAAAGTTCTAAATCTTTGTGGCTGTGTTGAAGCTGTATCTGACAATGCATTGCAGGTGCCCTTTTAAACACTGAACTTTCTAAAGTCTTTGTATCAGTAACCGAAACAAGAATCCAAACCTTTGTACAGGCTATTGGAGAAAACTGCAGTCAGATGCAATCACTAAACTTGGGATGGTGTGAGAATGTAAGTGATGATGGAGTCATGAGTTTATCTTATGGCTGTCCTGATCTAAGAACCCTTGATCTTTGTGGATGTGTTCTTATTACAGGTAAAGTTTAAGACAGCTTTTACAAAACTTGAATCAGTCTTGAGACATTTGTGTTGTTGTTGTTGTTGTAGATGAGAGTGTGGTGGCTTTGGCGAATAAGTGTGTACACTTGAGGTCATTGGGGCTATACTATTGCAGGAACATAACTGACAGAGCAATGTACTCACTGGCTCAGAGTGGAGTGAAGAACAAGCACGATATGAGGCGGTCGGTTAAGAAAGGCAAGTTCGATGAAGAAGGACTAAGAAGCCTCAACATTAGCCAATGTACTTACCTTACACCTTCAGCTGTTCAAGCTGTCTGCGATACATTCCCTGCGCTCCACACTTGTTCCGGCAGGCATTCGCTTGTCATGAGTGGTTGTCTGAATTTAACATCGGTTCACTGTGCATGTATCCTCCAGACCCACCGCACCCACACAGCTTACCCTCACCCGGCTCATTGAACCAGTGTCTAAGGCATAAGGGTCTCTTCTTTGGTATTTGTACATATAAGCCTAAAATTAAAAGAAAAAAAAAATATAAGCTTGTCTGTTTGAGGTTTATCTTCACATCTCAAGATTTTACAACCTTAAAATGATTACAAGGTTCTTTACTTTGTTTTACAATATTTGTATAACTTTGATGATCCATCACTCATCATCAGATAATAACGAATAACTCAAATAATAAGAGGCTACATATGACAGTAGCAGTCCTCTTTCAGTTTATCTTTCTCTCATGAATCACTACTGAAACGCACGTTGCCTGTATGATGATGGATTCTCCTCTGGAAGATTTAGTATTTGCTGTATCTGGTGATGAGCCTACGCAAAAAAAAAAAAAAAAAAGAGGAAAAACCATTAACACAGCAAATTTACTAGATGAGTATATGCAGAGTTATCAAACTTAACAAGCTTGATACGCCCTTTGTTCTGCGCAACAACATCAGTTACTTCTTCATCTTATTGTCTGTAAAAACCCGTCATTTATAGTATCATCATTTTGGCCACTACTATGGTGCATTCGAACCAGACAACTGAGTCTTCATGACACGATCAATCAAACCATGTTTTTCCCTAGAATTTACCCCAGAAACAAACAGCTATGCAACAAAGCCGTGTACAGAACAGCATAGTCCATGAAGAAGCGACAAACATAATTTAGTCAAGAGCTTCTTGCCGGGAGAACTCCACATAAAAGCCGAGCCCTACATTCCAGGAATATGTGCCTTGTATCTGGCCTGAACTCATATACTCAAACCAAGTGTAAGAAAAGAAGAAGAGAAAATCAGAAAGCAAGCCTGGTATGGTATATCATACCACCTCCACAGAACATAGTGAAAGTACACACTACTTGAATTGCACAAGCGGTTATGTACTATTTGTGAAAACGCAGTAAACTCAGTATGGAGACAGTGCAAGACTTACACTTGAGCTTGCATGTAAGCTTCTGAACCAAGGTTGACCATCGTATTGAGACTATTTAATACACCATTTTTCTTCAGATTTTTTAGGTTTTTTCGCAAATCAGAGCTAAAGTGGGAGCAGCCTTTAAGGGTAAAAAAAAGAATTTCCAACCAAAACAGAGCTACCTAGAACAGCAAAGTATTGCGAAAGACCAAATCAAGAACAGTTCCTCTGAATTACAAACAAACTCAAAACCAAATGGAGAAGATACTAACAAAACAAGACGGATCAGCTTACATTTTGAGTAGCAAGAGACCTTCCTTTTCTATACAAAAGATACAGTACTTTTTCTTCTTCAAAGATCTTGTCCCTGGAAAAACCAACAAATACAGAAGAGAACACAACAAATGCAGAAGGGGCCTCCAATAATCATTGACTATCTCAAAGGACAAAGTCGTGCAATTGGAACCATAGAAACAGAGAGAAAAACCCATCAAATAAAAATTTCTGCAATCGTCAAGTTCGAAACTGCAACCCAATTCGCAATGATGACAACGGAAGATAAAGAGTACATAAAAATAAAGAGCAAAACACTTAAATTACACAACACCGAAATTGATAAAAGGGAAAACAGTTCTAAGAGAACCAGTTTAGTCGACTTCCTCAATCTTGGGACCAGCACCTCCAGAAGCAGGTGGAGCTTCATCATCAGCAGGACCTGCTTCACCACCAGCTCCTTGATACATCTTAGCAATGATGGGGTTGCACACACTCTCCAACTCCTTCATCTTGTCTTCAAACTCGTCTGCTTCAGCCGTTTGGTTACCATCAAGCCACTGGATCGCCTCCTCAACCGAATCCTCAATCTTCTTCTTGTCAGCAGCAGGAAGCTTCTCACCAATCTTGTCGTCACGGATGGTGTTCCTCATGTTGTAAGCATAGTTCTCAAGAGCATTCTTGGCTTCGACCTTCTTCTTGTGCTCCTCATCCTCAGACTTGTACTTCTCAGCTTCTTGCACCATCTTCTCGATCTCGTCCTTAGACAAGCGACCCTTGTCGTTGGTGATCGTGATCTTGTTCTTTTGGCCAGTGGTCTTGTCCTCTGCAGAGACGTTGAGGATGCCGTTAGCGTCAATGTCGAAACAGACTGTGATCTGAGGGACACCACGTGGAGCAGGAGGGATGCCAGAGAGCTCAAACTTTCCAAGGAGGTTGTTGTCCTTGGTCCTAGCCCTCTCACCTTCGTAGACCTGGATCAACACGCCCGGCTGGTTGTCAGAGTAGGTGGAGAACACCTGCTCCTTCTTGGTCGGTATCGTCGTGTTCCTCTGGATCAACGTGGTCATAACCCCACCCGCGGTCTCAAGACCAAGAGAGAGAGGAGTCACGTCCAAGAGAAGAAGATCCTGCACCTTCTCGTTCCCTTCCCCGCTAAGAATCGCACCCTGAACCGCAGCACCGTAAGCCACAGCCTCGTCAGGGTTAATGGACTTGCAAAGCTCTTTCCCGTTGAAGAAATCTTGAAGAAGCTGCTGGACTTTCGGGATACGCGTGGAGCCACCAACGAGGACAACGTCGTGGACCGTACTCTTGTCCATCTTTGCATCGCGGAGACACTTCTCAACAGGCTCCATACACTTCCTGAAAAGATCCATGTTGAGCTCCTCGAACCTAGCGCGGGTGAGCGCAGAGTAGAAGTCAATCCCCTCGAACAAAGAGTCAATCTCGATGGTGGTTTGAGCGGTGGAAGAGAGAGTCCTCTTCGCTCTCTCACAAGCCGTCCTCAACCTTCTCAAAGCTCTAGGGTTACCGCTAATGTCCTTCTTGCTCTTCCTCTTGAACTCTTGCACGAAATGGTTAACCATCCTGTTATCAAAATCCTCCCCGCCGAGATGAGTGTCTCCAGCAGTAGCCTTAACCTCGAAGATCCCTTCCTCAATGGTGAGAAGAGAGACGTCGAAAGTCCCGCCGCCGAGATCAAAGATCAACACGTTCTTCTCCCCGACGCTCGTCGCCTTCTTGTCGAGACCATAGGCGATTGCAGCCGCCGTCGGCTCGTTGATGATGCGCATGACGTTCAAACCGGCGATCACGCCGGCGTCCTTAGTCGCCTGACGCTGAGAGTCGTTGAAGTAGGCGGGAACAGTGACGACGGCGTTTTTGATGGTGACGCCGAGGTAAGCCTCGGCGATCTCGCGCATCTTGATGAGAACCATGGAGGAGATCTCCTCGGCGGCGAACTGCTTCTCTTCTCCTTTGTAACTGACTACGATCATGGGCTTGTCGGCAGGCCCAGGGATGATCTTAAAGGGCCATAGCTTCATGTCGCTCTGGACTGATGAGTCAGAGAATCTTCTACCGATCAATCTCTTCGCATCTGTCACAGTTAAAAAAAAACAGTTAATTGGATCCGATAAAAACATCACAGATCTAGGATTACAGAATATTCTATTAAGATTCGTTCCTATAAAACTAAGATCGGAGAGTTAGAGCGTTACGTACCGAAGACGGTGTTGATGGGGTTCATGGCGACTTGATTTTTGGCGGCATCACCAATCAACCTCTCGGAGTCGGTGAAGGCGACGTAAGAAGGAGTCGTCCGGTTACCTTGATCATTGGCGATGATCTCGACGCGATCGTGTTGCCACACTCCGACGCACGAGTAGGTCGTGCCCAGATCGATTCCGATCGCTGGACCTTCTCCTTTACCACTAGACATTATCACAGAATAAATTCAGAGGAAAAGAAAAAGCTTTCGGCGGCGTTGAGATGAGCCAATTAGGTTTGAGTTTTAAGGTGTGAGAAAGAGAGAGGGGGGAGAGAGGGCATTATATAGGACACGGCTTCATGTTTCCAGAATGTTCTTGATGCATTTTTTCCTTTTTTTTCAGTTAGGAATAATAGAAAATTGCCACAAAAGCTTGCATATGTTTTTTAAAGAATAGATTAATGATTTTTTATTTCACTAATAATATTTTTTCAATACACTGGATCAACTCATCATCCTATGTTAGTCGGCAAAAAAACAAAAAATACAAAAATAGCACAGAACCAAGTTTTTGTCACAAAAATAACATCACAAAAAGAAAAATAATTAAAATAAATTTTATTGAAGAGTAAATATGCATTTATAACCTTTGGGTTAACTAATTTACGACTTAGAGTTTAGAGTTAAGGAGTGGGATTTTAGTAATGTGTTCAAATATTTAAAATAAAAAATAAATATTAAATTTTTCAAAACAAAAATATGCTATTTTGGTCATTTTATTTTTTTGAGTGCTATTTTGTGACAAAAACTTAAAAAGTGCTATTTTAGAGACTTGCCCCAAAAAATATCCACTATGATATTTGAATAATGTATTAATATAAAAATTACAACTAGATTCTGATCCACGCTTAAGAAGCGCGAATATTTTTTTGATGATCACTAAGCCAAGATCAGAATTATGTTGATTGAATTTTTACATCTCAATCATTTCAGCATTATATTATAAACATTTCAGTGTGGTACAATGTTTTCATTGAGTTTTGATATGTGAATCATTGAGTTTTGATATCCGAATGATTGAGTTTTCATATCCGAATCAGAATTATGGTCGAACCGAGAGATCTAGTTAGTAAATGTATGATATAATAAACCGAATAGGGTAAAATTATGTTAAAATCAAAAAGACCGTTATTAATATATTGAGAAGAAAATAATTTTAATTTTTTATATAATTTTGTTGATATATCAATATATATGTTACTTACATAAGAATTATTTTTTGTACGTAAAATTTGAAGAATAATAACCTGGTAATTTTTTTTCTTTTTAATTTTATTAATCGTAACTATATTATAAATCTTTAAAAAATTAGTCTGAGACAAATGTTTATTTTTAAGTATCTATGATATACTTGAATGAATGTAGAATTTTTGTGAACGCTGTTCGAGGTTAATATTATAATTTGACTCAAACAACTTGTATCGTATAAGCTATGGTGTCTATGGTTGATTTTATAATTTGACTCAAACAGAAGTAATAAAATGCCAGGTTTAGAAGATCTAAAAAATGGCAGGTTATGATATCAAGTATGGAGGTTTGAATCAAATTCTCACGTAGTGTCTTGTGTTTTGTAGTCGACGGTACTATGCTCTGTGTTTCTTCAATTATCCAATGTTTTTTAAAAGTGGGTCAAATGAATATTTCGATAAAATTATGTTATATTTGGTTGTTCTGGTTCATTTAATTTATATTGTTTGGGTAGGGTGATTTAGCAATCAATTTAAATGGTTCAAAATAGTAATAATGTAACCGGTTTGATAGTTAGAGTAAAAGTCGGTGGTATATATAGGGTTAATAATCTTGTCAAATATCAATATTATATAGAGGGTAAGACCAAAAAATGAAAAAAAAGGAAATGGTCCAAAACAACTTTCATAGGTAAATTTTTCAAAACTCCTTTCTTTTTAATAGTACTAGGATTGGGAATCCAGCGGTTCGCGGGGGAGAACAATATTAAAATCTAATTAAATGTAACCTTTGAAAAAAATAACTATATATAAAAGTATTTGGAATGAAAAATGATGATACAAAAAGAAACATTTATAGTATATAAACTATTTCTAAAATTTATGCTAAAATTAATAGATTATAGAATGAAAAATTACTGATCCCTAACTTAAACAAAAATATATTGTTTTAATATAGTGTTTGTGAATGTACGATAGGTTTGTTATAAATTTGGTGACTAAAAATTAAGAAAATATTGTATTTTAGTGGATTTCATGTCTTTGGTAAGATGTTCGAATATAAACTACATAATTTTAATAGAATAGAATTAATTAAACATGGAGAAAAAGACACAATTGATTATGTGATTTTCAAAATAATGCCTATTTTAATGGATTACATGATTTTTTGGAGAATAAGATAACAAAAGCTTCCTCTGATTATTTAAGATACCAAAGATACAAATAAATATCCAATATTTATATATATATTTATCTAACTATATTTTATGATTTTGGAGCATTGATTTTTTTTTTTTAATTTTTTCACTCATGTACTAATAAGTACATCTCTTTGTACTTAAAATATTGTATTAAGTTTTAAAATTTTCAATGTTTACCAGGTTAGAAGGGTTGGTCATCAAATATTTCATTGATTAACCATAAAAAACTACAGTGGACATTTAAATAGTTAGGAATATATTATCTAATAATTTCAGTGATGCATTTAAACAAATACAAATGTTTATATAGACGATTACGAGGTTTGCTTTAATTTTTCAAATAATTAACTTGAATCTTCAAAAGTATAATATATTCTCCAAAATGATCAATCTTCCATTTTGTACACATATGTTATTTTTTTCGAACCTATATTGTTGGAAACTGAATATAAATCAAATCTTGTACTTCTAATTAATATTTATTTATCTTTAACTAAAAGTTTTCCGATAAATCTATATTAGATTTGAAATCAACAATTTTTAATACATATAAATTTATTGAGATTATGTGTTTTCTCAAATATTTAGATATCTTTATTTCCAATTTGAAGTATTTTGAAAGTAACCTGTAAATGAGATTATGTTATACAAACTGAAATATAGACTAAAAGAGGTTTAAAAGTTAAATGTCTTTTTCTCTTTGAAGAAGTGATTATAAAAATAAAATAAAAATTATAATAATTACAATGAAAAATTCAATTTTAAAGTCTTATTTAAATTATAATTTCATATCTAATGAGATTTTAAAATTTACAGCTTCTACCAGATTCGGTGATCTGTGAACATGATTATACTGAATTTGGTATTACATTTTAATCACATCAAATACTAAAATATTTTTACTGTATTTTATTTAATAATAAGATTAAATAACTATTATTAATTTAATTTGTGATTAAAAATATATAAATTAGTTAAAATAAAATTAGTGTCTTAACAAATAAAATACTAAAACTATTAAAAATAAATAAAGATATATAATTGTTTTTGTATGAAATTTGGTGTTGTGATTGGAGATTGAAATTAAAATAAACACTGAATTCAGTGTTATTTAACATCAAATTTTGTTATTGCCCTGAAAAAATTAAACAGCAATTTTTATATGGATTTTGATTTTGTTAAAAACATATTTCCTTAACGGACTCAAACAATATGAACGTCCTTTCTTTCAGATTTTTTTAGATGGTGAAGACAACATGAAACGGTAAAACCTATTAGATATATATATTCAACATAACTAAGTGCATCCGTTACAAGAAAGAAAAAAAACATAATTTAGTACATGTACAATTCAGTAATGTAATTTTCAGTCAAGTATTGCAATTCCCACATTTCATAACTTATTATTGCTGGACCGCTGGTAATGGACATTTTTATGTAATTCAAGTGTTTCAAAATTCATAATGAAATTAAAAGCCGTTTCTACAATATTCAACTAGGTGATTCTCCCGTGCTCATGCACGGGAACAAATACATATAAAATAATCAAAACATAATAATTGTTAAACATTTACATATGTTTTATAACTTTCAAGTAATTTTATAACTTATATATATGATGAAAAAAAGGAATTGTATTAAGTATCATTATATGAATATAAATATCTATACATTTGTTCATAACTTTTAAGTTATCTTAATTTATATCATGAAAATAATATTAAGTATCATTATGTTTTCATCTTAATTAGATATGTGATTCCATATACAGTAATTTGGATCAGTTCATGTATGGTATTGTTGAGCTCCATATTTGGTTTCAAAATAAACAACAATTTTTCATTAGTTTAAAATTAAATTGTTATTTTAATTTCATTTAGTTTGGTTCATTTTATTAGATTTGTAAATATATTTATCCAAGTTTTTATAATTTTATATATGTTTTCTGAGAAAAAGAAATATAAAGCTGGAATTGCATTAATAAATACTTCTAATATTTTTAAAATTTAATATATGTTATTTTGGATAAATTATATAAAATAAATTAATGTGCTAGGAGATTGATAATTGAATAAGTAAACCAATTCAGAAATATTTCAAAACTTCATTGATTAATTTCGAATTCATAAGGTAGTTACATCCAGAAATTCAAAAGGTTGTATTTATATGTATGTTTTCATCTTAATTAGGTATCTTATTTCAAACATAATATTTTAGACAGTTCAAGTGTTTATTGTTAGGTATGTTTTCCCATCTATTATTTCAAATTGAACAACTATTTTTTTACTTTAATAAGATTAAAATTGGATTACTACTTTTAGCTTAACTTAGTTCAGTTCATCCTTTTATATTTCGAAATATATTTATAAATATTATAAAATTTGGTAAGTTTATTTTTAAAAAGATAGAAACACACTGTAGTTGCATTCATGAACATAATTTATAATATTTTAAAATTCATGTACATATCTGAATATTTATAAAACAACTAAATCCTAATAATTGGTAAATCATCACTTCTTTAGAATTGTGAATACATTTTATAATTTTATCAATGAAAATTAGGTAAAATTTTAATTTTAATTTATAATTTTTCTTAATGATATTAAATGATCACTTTATGTTGTTTGAAATTAATTTTCTTTAAATCATTTAATCAAAAATATAATTATTATAAAATATGTTTTCTTAAAATTTATCTTAACTATTTTCTTTTGTAAATTATATATATAAACCTATATATTTTGAAAATTATTCAATATTCACTTTTTATTTGTGTTTTTAGGGAAAATATAAAGTAAGAAAAAATAAATCCGTTTTTTGTATATACAAAATCTATATATTTTATAGATATTTCCTTTTTATTATATATGGGTTTATGAAATAAATAAACTATAATAAATAAAGATAACTAAAGCTTTATTAACAAAAAGGAAACTAAACATTTTTTTAGTAAAAATAATTATGTATAACTAAAATTAATTCATTAAGGGTATTCGTGTAATCAACCACTGTGAGAATCTATGTAAACGCGACACATATGAAACTGATTTCTCAAATAATATTATAGAACTTTAACATTACAGTTGCAATGGAAAAAAAAAAACAAATAAACCCAGAATTCCTCAATCTCACACATCTTTCCCGTTACTAAATGACTTAAAACTCTTTTTTTGTTGTTATTTTGTTGTGTATTTTCTTTTGAATATAAAACACAATAATCTTACACGCATATAATGTCTTATTCTTTTTTTCTCTGTTCCTCCAAATCCAAGCATCAAAAACCCATTGATCCACCGTTTCACGTGTTGGTGTCAAACCCAACAACCAACGTACCGCATTAGTTCCAATGATCAACAAGTCAAGATACTCCATAACTCTCTTCTTCTTCGTTTCTCTACTTCTCAAAAGCCATAAAAAAAACCAGTGATATAACACCGTACTGATTCCAAATATCAACAAGTCAATAATGAGGCTGATGGATGGGAGAACAAGAAAGACGTTTTAACGTGGCCGCTTATAATTTATGCAACCGATCTACACTATAAGTTAACAGTTCTTATATTAACCGTTCAATAATATCCCAGAAAACAAGAGTATTTTACAGTTACTAGTGAAAAGGTACCACTGTCTAAAGGATGTGTCTAAGAGGTGTCTCTAAGGGATGTGTTGTTTTAAATATATGCCTCTTCAAAAAGAGTTGTCGAAAGCTTTTATGACATCATCATATATAAAAAAGAGAGTTTTATATCTATTAGATCAGAATATTGAAACAATTCTGACCTTTGAATGTAATTTTTTTTTCTTATAAAAAAACATGATGTCACAAGAGAACAAAAAAGGGTTTGCTATTATATATAGATTGATAGTAGGTTCGGTATTTGTATCTTAATTTCAGCTAAGTAATTATCTCGTACTCATACACAGATTTAAATATTTATAAAGTAAATATATTGTAATAATTTATAAATATTTTAATTTTAATTTCTATTATTTTATAATTTTTATACTTAATATTATATTATTTTAGTTAGACATGTCATTTGGATATGTAATATATGATTAGTTTAATTATCATTTTAGTATATTAGATAACATCAAATTCTTTGAATTCAACCATGACTTTTTTTGTTCTAAATAGATTAAAGTTTGGAATAATTTGTAATTTTCATTTAGATTGGTTTTTTCTTAGATATGTAAATATATTTTACTAATAATATTATATATATATATTGTTTTGAAAATCAAATAGAAAAATAAATTTAACTGTTGATCGATTCATAATACATAAATAAATTATAAATTAATATATTTTATAAATCATAAATAGTTTTATGTTTAGTTCATTAAAATTTCAAAGGATTATGTTATTGAAAAATATTTTTGTAATTATTTGTTCAAATTATGCTTGTGGTAAAATTAGTTTTCATAAAAGTATCATTTAATGTTTTAAAAATAAAAACCAGATCTTTTAATTTTTTTCTTGAGAAAATATTTTTAATATGTAAAATATTTTTACAGACATTTTTAGATTTTTAACTATAATATTATTAGTCAATAAATATTATAATAATGAATAAACCATTTCAATAATACTAATTATAAACTATTATTATTCAACTAAAGGAATCTTGGTTTATCTAATCAATTTATTTTCTGTAATTATCTGAGAAAATATATAGATATAAGGAAAATATTTTTATTACTTTGAAAATATATTTATATTGCTTAAGATTATGTTTTAAAGGAAATATTTATTTTTCTTACTACGAAAAATATTTTTTGTTAACTTTACTTTTTTTTTGAAATCAAATTATATATAAATATATTATTTGATTGTAATTTTTTTTAATTTATAATTTTTTAACTAAAAAGGAATATCTGATTAATAGAAATTATTAGAAAAAGGAAAATCAATTTTAATATAATAGTTATATGTAATATTTTAATTCATTAAGAGTGTCATCGTAATCTACTACTGTGAGAGTTAACGTGAGTGCGACACGTATGAAACTGACTTCTCAAATAATACTATAGAGATTATATTAACATTATACATATATATTATAATAATCCTATTAATTAATATATTAATATATTAACAAATATTTATTAATAATTCTACTATAAATAAAATATGTGAATATTTATAATTATCATTATCATTATAATATTATAAATTAACAAACAAAATAGATGCATTAATCTATACTATTATTTGAGAATTAATTTTTTGTAACAGAACTCTCACGTTAAAATTTAGAGTGATTAATATTGTTTATAGCTTTAATGAATCAATTATATAAATTAACGAAAATAAAAATAAATTTAAAATATATTTGACTAGATACGCGATTAAAAATTATCCAAAATCTAAAATATAGATTTTAAAATAAAAATATAATTCTTATATATATATATATATATATTGTGTTGTTGTCCGAAAATATATTTTGGTAAAAAAATTAAAAACTCAAGAACAGAAAACACATAACAATATTAATCAAGTAAAATTTTAATTTTTATAAAATTAAAAGAAAATATTAGTGTTTTTAAGATTTATTTATTAATAATAACTATAGTGTACAAAGAAATTTCAAAAAGTGTCTTTTTACAATGGCGCTCTTACGTGAAAATTTGGAGTGGTTAATATCATTTATACCTTTAATGAATAATTATATAAATTAGCTAAAAATAAAAACGAATTTTAAATCTATTTTATTAGATAAGCTATTAAAATTAACAAGAAGGAGAATTATCCAAAATCTAAATATATATTTTAAAATAAAAATAATTCTTATATATATTGTGTTGTGATTGGGAAATATATTTTTGATAAAAGAACAATTAATTCAAAAATCACACAAAATTAAATAATAATCAATTAAAGTTTTAAATTTTATATGATTTTAAAAAGAATATTGAGTAATTTTAATTATTTATTAATAACGAATATAGTGTACAAACAATTTTAAAATATTATAATACTTAAGAATTTTTTTAAAAAATAACTAGAAATTTATTATTTTAAAATTTTAGCCAGTAATATATATATTAATAAGTAATTATTAAATATTGTGCGGACTAAACACCTAGTTACTTATAATTTGATAAGATGTGTATATAATGTTTGTATGACTATATACTATGATAATAATATTAGCAATTAAATAAGATATTAAACTATATAAATATATTTAATGGTAATTAGATATCTATTAAATGTATATCAATACATAATTTTATTTAAGAAGTCATATTCATAAGTATGTCATTCACTTTAGTTCTTATGACGGTTAATTATATATATTTTTTATTCGATTAATATTATTACATTTAAATATCATTACTAATTTTTTATTCAATAATTTCTTTTCGTTCGGATTTTAGTTTAGTTTCCTTTTATAAATAATGTATATATTAAAAGGAAAACATTTATACATTTTAAAAACGAATTTGAAAACGAAAATATATTTATTATAATGTGATTTCATAAATATACTTTACACAAATAATCATGGTATTACAAAAAAAATTCCCTTTGAAAAATAGTTTTAATCAAAATAAAATATATTTTTAAAATAATATTTTTCTTTTATATCTATCTATTTTCTTAGATAAAACGAGTAATAGATCTATATATAATGTTATTTCATAAAACTGAAATTTGATAAAATTATCTTGATATTAAGAAAATAAATAATATTCCCTTTAAAACATAATTTTAAGCAACATAAATTATATTTTCAAAATATATCAGCTGTGTATTCATTCATGCAACTTCCTATTGACCATCTCTTTACTTCTTGATGTTCTTAAAACTAAAATTACTAATAATACTACAAAAGTATACTTAGATAAATGAAACTAATTTTATTTAGATTAATTAGAATACAAATAATTGTACTTCAATTTAAATTTAAAAGAATATATGTAATTCATTATACTCACAAAAATGAGCATTTCAACTAATCTAATTTATTATATCCAAAATTAAAGATAGAACTAAAATAAGCTAGAATACTAAAATATTATTTTATATTAATATTTTATTTATTTTTATATGTTTAAATTACTAGATGATTCAAAAACATATTAATAAAGCCAAAATAAATATTAACCAATTATTACAATTTAGTTTTTTAGTAAAATTTATATATACATGAGATTTCAAATTAATAAATTACTGGAAGATTCAAAAAATATATTAATAAAGCCAAAATAAATATTAACCGATTATTATAGTTTATGTTTTTTGTAAAATTTATATATACATGAGATTTCAAATTAATATCGTTATAATCTTTATGTAATTTGGAATCAAATACTTTACTTTCATTTTATTTCATTTTCAAAACAACATGTATTTTATTATACATAATCTCAGTAAAATATATTTGTATATTGAGACAAAAACCAACATCAAATATCAAAATTAATCAAATTAAATTTATTTAAATAAAATACAATGATATGGCATGAAACAAAATAAAGTTTAATGTCATGTCATTAAACTTTATTGAATGGTTACAATGGTAAGGATTAGTTGAAACATTTATTTAACCGTTGAATGGTTAAAACGGTAAGGTTGAAAATAGAAAAAAGTATGTTGATTAATTTAAGTTGAATAATTTAACTAGTTGATAACATGAAAGTGAGATCGATATAAAAGTTATGGGATCAATCAAAATCAATTTGTATTTTTAGATCGTTGGGCTTTATGGACTTTAATTTTTCGGTTGTAATTTAAATAAAAAAAAATGAAAATCCCTTTACAAAAAAAGACATGACATTAAACTTGTATATGATTGGATGGTTTTTTACTTGAACACTTAGGGTTTTCCTTTTTTAGTATAGTAGATAAAATATTATGTATGGACTGATTGAAACATTTATTTAACCGTTGACTGGTTACAATGGTAAGGTTGAAAATAGAAAAAAAGTTTGTTGGATTAATTTAAGTTGAATAGATTCAACTAGTTGAAAACATGAAAATGAGATCCATATAAAAGTTAGAGTAATTGGTGTCCGTGCACCTAAACATCCATATATTTTGCCATACACCTTGAATCAAGAAACATATATCATTGGACGTTTTTGCCCCTAACTTATGTGTCAATCTACAGAGTAGCTCTGCATCGCGTGTGGCTGTGAGTCAGGTTACTGTGTATCAAGTTGCTCCTTTCACCCATTGGACAATGCAATGCTTTGACAATTTCCTAAAAGCAATCGAAACATATTAGCTTCTGTCTCATCTCCTCTCCTCTCACTTCAAATGAATCAGTTTCACATTACATTGATTAGTTATTTTTCTCTCATCCATCTTCAAATATTCAAGAGTTTGAAGATGATGGATCCGAAGAAAAACTTGTGACGACGAAGAATGAGAAAACATTATTGCTAAAGTGAAGGTCAATCTCTCACTGTTCTCGATTTTGAATTTTTTTTCACATTAGTTTTTTTATTTTCTGCATCTGATAATTTAAAATGATTTTTACCAAGATTCTAACTTGTTTTTCTTGTTCTATTGAATTTATCTAATTTGTCTGATTGTTCTGAATTCTTCCTAAAGAGATTTGTTTAGTGGTGTAGATGAAAGTTGTGTTGAGTCTAGAGTTCAAACAAAACAAATTTTTGGTGAGTTTGAGATTATTAATTTCAACACTTTCTTCGGATTTATTTAATACTTTCTTGTGGATCTTCAGTTTTATCAGATTTTTTTTGTTCTTCCGATTTTATATGTTGTATGATAAATTATTTTTTATATGATAAATGATTTCTCACATGTTACATGTTTGGTTAGCTGACACATAATTTGATAACGAAGAATTCCTAATTGTTTAGCATGATGTTACAAACGACTTGATGTTAACCAGTACATGATATGTTTAGCTGATAAATGGTTTGCTAGTTCGTACATCCTTTGATTCTTAGTTTATTAGCTGACAAAAGGGTTGATATATGTATGTGAATAAATATGTTACATGATAAGTTGGTTGTTATCCGATAAACAATTTGTTACTTGGTACACGTATTGTTAGCTGATACATAATATGACACCAAAGAATTAATAATTGTCTTGTATGATATTACAAGAGACTTGATGTTCATTGATACATGGTTTGTGTAGATGATAAATGGTTGGAAAAAAAAGTTTGTGAGCTTGTATATTTTGATAATTAATTTGTTAGCTCACAAATGGGTTGATACATGATATGTATTAATAAGTTGTTTTATGATACATTATTTGTTATCTGGTACATGTTTTGTTAGATGTTTCAGAATTTTTCCAGAACCATTATTATTGACGGCTGAAAGAGAAGCTTTATGGTGACATCTTTATGTAGAAGAACTAAGTTTTTATCGGATTGGTTGTTATCCAGAATTTTCTATTGCAGTTTATGTATTTGTTTAAGAGAAATGGTTATTTATAAAATTTCTCTTCTAATTTATTTTGTATTTGTTTAACGATATGGATAATCATTAATTGTAAATGTTTGTTTCTAAATTTGTTTTTTTCGGTAAATTTGAACAAATGTACTGATTACAATACTACTTACGTACCAATGTTATAGTTAATTAGTAAGTTTAGACATTAATATAATTTATAACTTCTAATATTAACAGTTAGCATTCTATTTTCAGCGATGTATGACTCATTTGTATTAGTGTTAATGTTCTCATATGAAGCATATAACATTTATTTTACCGCTATATATATACGATACTATTATTGTTAACATGCTAACTTATTGTACACCATGTTAATTTCGTTTATTTCGCTCGTTAACTTTAATATTAGTTAGTTAATTTCATATGTATCCGTTAAATAATATGTTAGATTGATAAATAATACTAAATTATATAGTCTGTTATAAAGCTAATGATTTGTTTAACGTGATGTAAATAAATATAACTCGATAACAAATTTTATAACGTGTTAAGAGATAGTATTCAATATTAACAAAATTTGTAACATGTTAAACATTTGTTTATTCGCTACAAAATTTGTAATATTGTATGTTAGTGGTTAAATTCACACATGAGTTCTAATGTTATTCATAACAAATCCAGAAAAAAAATATTTACCAGGTTTTCATTATCCAAAAGCTCACTACCATTTTTTTTTCTTTGTTTAAGAACATAGATGACTGTTAACTACACAATTTTGTTTGTAATATTTTTTTATCGGTAAAATTGAATAGATGTACTGATTACAATACCACTTACTTATTGATGTTATAGCTAACTAGTAAGTTTAAACGTTAAAATAATTTATAACTTATAATATTAAAAGTTAACATTCTATGTCCACTATACATGACTCATTTGTTTATACTATACATTTAACACTACTTATTATTGTTATCTTCTACTAAAACATTTATACGCTAACATTTTATATAACAACTAACATTGTATAGTAATTTTTCCTACACCAACAATATAAAAATATATTTAGACATTTAATAATTGAAGCATACATAAATATATGTATATAAATTTATGCAAACCATTAAAGTGGATGATGTATTTTTCGTTGTTAGCGTCTAATACTATTTTATATGACATCTTTTGATATATTATTTCATGCATGTTAGATGATACATACCACCATGCCTTAGCGCTTATACACTATACTAATTATAATTCGACCACAAGTTAGTTTTCAGGTAACATATGTGTATCCGCTAAATTATAGAGCTATATTTTGTGTAAGAAATGTAATGTTTGACTACAACAAAGTTAACCGTTAATATATATATTAGATATGTAACACAAGATATTAACTACTATATAATATCTTATCGTTAACGTAATTCCTATTTGATCTTCTATATCTTGTCTCTTTCTTTTTCTTCAACACATAGTCTTTTACCACCCAGGATTTATAATCTCCATAATTGACTTCGTTTATGTCTTTCTTTTCTGTTGAATCTTAAATTTCGCTTGCTCTATCTAATAATAAGAACATAAATAAGTCTAATACACATTGCAATATATCTTTCAATTTTTTGTTAAAAAAAAAAGAAAATTCTCAGCATTGATCTGCCTGCAATTTTGGTAAAGCTTACATGATCTACTTACTGTTGTTTTGTTTACAGTGAGAAGAAATTAATTTTGGCAGATACAATACACTTTGTATTAACTAGATGATTATTAAGTGAAGCTCTCCACGTACTATACATCTGCAAACATCTTTATATAGTTTTTTTTCTGACAACTCGATTTCATCGCTAGTTCTTCTCTCCTATGCAGGGGCAAAGTCGTCAAAAACGTTCTAAAAAGATAGTCAAAAATTCATTAAGTCTTATCAAGGGCATTCATCTAATTTGTGTTCAAATGGGTATATTTACCTAAATGTCTCTAAAAGTTATGGAATCAATTAAATTCAATTTTTGTTTTTCACCGTTTCAAAAAGAGTGTGAAAAGTTAAAAATTCTTTTCTTTTAACAGAAATATAATCCTTAAATTCTAACTGGTTGTTGAGTTTAGTAAATATTTTTTCACCCTATTTGTTTCAAATGAAATATTTTGTATTTAATACATTAAAAATTGTTTACATCATAATTTTATTATTTTTATGCTCATAAATAGAGAATTGGTTTATTTAATTGGACATATAAAGTTTTTAAAATTAAATATTAAATGATTACTAGATTTTGATCTGCTCTTAAGAAGCGCGTATATTTTTTTGTTGTAAATTCGTTAAAATTGAAGAATTCGTAATCATTTATTAGTTATAAGTTATTTAAAAGATGTTATATTCTAATGTATGAGGTTGAAACAACGGTTTCTTTGTGTATTTCATATCCGTTTGAGACTTTAGACCCAGTTACTCATATATAGTCCGGTTTAGATTTACTAAAATACTTGTCAATTAGATTAACAGTATATTTGAAGATGAATTCATGTGTTTTACATTATATATTTAAGAGAATGAATTTGTGTGTGTTTATGGTGTAACTAGCAATAATTGTTTTATTAAATTTAGTTCTATGTATATTAATTATCAAATCAGATAATTTTATTTTTTGTATCTATTCTATAGATAAAAATATTAAATTTTTTATACTGAAAAAACATCAATACTATTATCATAAAACAACATTTAAAATATGATGAAAAGTATGTATACTATAATCATAAACTTGAATTTCAATTTGAAAAAATGAGTTTTAAATTTAAAAATGATATAAAATACATATTCTAAGTTGTTTGTATTTGTTAATTTTCCATAATATAGTTAAAGTGGTTTTATCTGAATCATACTAAAAACTCAATTTAATAAGTTGGCCCGAGGATAATCTCTAACTAAATTCATATGCATTTTTCAAATTTGTTCAGTACTTGTATGTTAATATCGTTTTTATGAACTGTAAATAATATAATATACTACTAAGTTTGATCGGTTCTATAGTAAAACATGATTTTGTGATAATTATTTATAATACTTCATTAACTCTTTTTTTAAATACATGTATTACTTTTTAGGAAACTTAAAATACATGTATTACTTACTAGACTATTTTAATTCAGATGACATATATTATTTAATGGTGATATGTAATAGTTAAAAATTATATAATATACTTGGTCACATACGTAATAGATTAGTCTATGGACCCACAAGTTTATATTATTGCATCAAAAAATTTTGGTTAGTAAATCGTATATGAGATATAAATAACTAAACATGGAAATTTATAATGAAATGGTGAGATTTATATAAGGTAATATAGTAGTTTCCATAAATATAGGAGTGCCACATTTATAATATCTAAAGAAAATCAGAGAAAATTACGATAGTATATTGTTAGGTGAAATTTAAGTAGGACCATGAAATTATTAGCTCTTAGGAAATGGTTCAAACAACCTTTTAAAGTAGATTTAAAACTCCTTCTCTTTTAATAGTATTGATTGATTGGAAAAGAAAATGTGATGTGAATTTTAAAAAGGTAAAAAAGATGATGATGAATAAATTGAACCATTGTGCATAATCTAACAAGAACACCTTACAAAATGCGTTTAAGTTTTTTTTTTTCAAGTGAACCAAAAATGTTTAAAACTACATGTTCTTAAACTAATACGTTTCCATGTTCATTCGCCCGAGTCTTAGTGGAATCCAACAAATCTTGCCAAACAAAAACTTCACAGCATATCCTTTATATATTAAAGGAGAGCATTTTTAAGACTTTTCTTAACGGTGAATTGACAATGTCTAACGTGGCTTCATGAGAAGTTTTTATTTGAGAAATCGCCTAAGTGCCACGCAGAGAATGTTTATCATAAAATTATACATTTAATGCAAACGTTACTTTCCTTAAAACTCTAAACAATTTTCGGGACTCATATTTTTACTTGAGCTTCATTCTTCATGTTTCGAACCATCATGAATATCACCGGAACAATCTGTTTGGAACCAAACTTAAGCTTCTTTCTTCCTCGATCACTTTCGAGTAGAAAATACAACTCAGATAGACTGTTGCGAGTTATCAGCTTCACTTTCAATATAATTGTCAACGAGAATCAACTTGAGTTTCATGTAGCGATGACCATGGCTGTAACTTCCGAATTCTATTATAAACACATGTGTTTTAAGAAACGATCGAAGCAACTTCGACGTAACAACCAAGATTTTCTAACGTTACATTTCTTAAAAATCTAAACAATTCTCGGGACGTCATTCGACATGTGAAGTTATATAACCAAAGTAGGAAAAAGAAAAGAAAAGAAATGAGAAACGACGTGTGAAGATGGAGCCAGAGCTGAGTCTAGAGTGAAAAATGAGAAAAAAAAAGAGAAATCACGTTATGTGTGAAGACAAAAATAGCTCGGAGTAAAGACAAGAAGGAATTCAAGGAAACAAAGGTGGAGAAGAAGAATAAGTACACAGTTTGAGATGGACTTTCGAGAGAAGGATCCCGATCAGATATGAGTGTGGGAGATCATTATATGAAGATTCACTTAATACAGGACATGTCAGGGAAGCCATAGAAACTGACGTCTCTGTCATTGGAGTAAATTTGTTGTGGTGTGCGTTGCTTCCTACGCAAGTATTAGAAGAAGCAGCTCAAATCTGGGCTAAGTCAAACCGGAAAATATTATGGCCAAGCTGGAGTTCCGGAACAAATAAGAAAGCTTCAGATCATTTTCAAGATATCTAGAAACTGTTATGTTGCAGAAACTTTGGGAGATCATGGGAGGTTCGTATGTGTCCTAATCAGACTGAAAATTGGTGCACGTTTAAGGGACACTACATACTCAATTCAACTATTGCATACCCAAAATAAATATAAACCATCATTATTAAGGGACACTACATACTCGAAAATTTATTGCATACCCAAAATAAATTTAAGGGACACTACATACTCGATGATGAGTGCATTGTTATGATTAAAAATATAGAGTTGGACAAAATCTGAATTCAAAAAACTGAACCAAATCCAATATGAAAAAAGTTGTACTGAACTTTTAACCAACATTAGTTAGATATCCGAACGGATTCAAATTTTGGTATTTAGAGAATTGGAACCGAATCTGATCTGAACCGAGATATTCAGGTGTCCAAGTGTATTCAAACCAGATTTATGTACTTAAATATATTAATTATTTTTAAATTTAATATCTAAAAGAATATACAAAATATATAAGATATTTTTAAGTTGTTCAAAATACCGGGTAATATATAAAAATAAAGTACATATATAAAATAACTAAACGATACTCAAATACCGAAAATATTTAAAATATCTATTGATTTTCTGTCCAAATATTTAGAGTAAACCAATTTTATGTTAATTTTAAGTATTTTGGCATATATTGTTTAAATTTATATGTTATATATTTTTATTTTTATATTTTAGAAATTAAAATTTTATATGAACTTTTAATTTTTTTTTAAAAAACTCAAACTAAACATGCAAAGATCTGAACCGGACCAAACTGAATCCGTAAAGATCCGAACTGAACTGAACCAAACCAAAACAAATGATATCCGAATGCTCATTTTTACTCAAATGTAAAAAAAGATTATTGATACAAAAAAAATATTGTTTATAATATTTTAAATACATCATAGTTAAAAAAAATCACTCCGCGCAAGGAGCGGATTATCATCTAGTTATTACTTATTAGTTATTACTTATTAGTGATGTACCTTTTATAACACATCATCATTGATATACATCTTCAACTAATACGCTTCCATGTCCAATCCATTCGCCTGAATCTGATCCAAAACCATTGATTAAGTATCCACAACCGCAACAGTATCCACTGTTGGCTGAGTTTCGCCAACAGAAGAAACTCTGCAGCTTTGAATTATTAGAACACTGCACTCATCATCGAATCAATATAGTGTCACAAATGAATACATCACCACGACAAGAGGTCCTTCCCATAGCCTAGAAGACCCATCCCCATAACTCACTTTCTTCACTTAACGAGATATTAATGAGTCTTCCAGCCCGGTCATAAACTTTACGATGAACAGAATCACCAAGAACCTGTTTATTGGCTAAGAAGAAAACTTTTGATGTAATCAAAACTAAAATAAAGAAAATGGATGAGATAATCAAGAACTTGCATGGAACTTTTTCAGCAGCTAGAGGATCACCTTGATTCTTTGTCGGGATGAACTTGTCTTGCCTAAAGATTTAAGAGTCAGTAGTCATCCAAGAACGGAGAAAACAAATCATACGAAACAAACAAACCTTGATGTAATAAAGCCTTGCGAATCTCTTCCTTCGATGCTGAGGGAGTGACACCAAGAACATCATAGTAGACTGTTTCCCTTCACCATGATCTGATCTAAGGGAAAAGATATTTGGTTTGGTCTCGGTATGTATGTAGGGAAGAAGGTGGGCACAAGAGAGGGTGTGTGTGATCTGCTTGAAGAATCAAAAACAGAGAACGCCTTTACACTTTTGAATAGCTAATAATCACTTCCCCTCTCCTCTTTAAAACTGTCCAGTTAGTCCTTCATTTCTTAAATGTATTATTCTCATGTAATAGCACCTCGAAGAGTATATATTTCTTTATCATTTAGCAAAAAGACGATAATTTTAATAAAAAAATAGAGGTCCTACCGGGAGTCGAACCCAGGTCGCTGGATTCAAAGTCCAGAGTGCTAACCACTACACCATAGAACCTTCTTGTCTATCTACTGGCGTACTATTTAGCTCGTGTTTAAACTATGAATTACTGTACCACTTGTCTGTTTTAACTACACTTGTCCATTTCTGAAATAGAATAGTAGTCTACACTATAACAAAAGCTGGAGAAAATCAAACAAAAATGTAAAAATGTGTTGCACAACATTTGAGTAGAGAACGGTCTGCAAGTAACACAACACTTTAGTAAATAAATAGTTTTGCCTAAGCTCAAAAGTTTTGACGACTCTTCTTAACTCCTCAACAGAGTCTTCACGGCTATCTCCCTCTCCCACGTTTACCTCCACCACCACCTCCTCTTTTACCACCTCTGCTACTACCACCACCACGTCCACCGCCAGACCCACCACCTCTTCCGCCGCCAAACCCACCACCTCTTCCTCCTCTACTGCTTCCGCCACCTCTTCCCCCTCTACTGCTTCTACCGGCAAAGTCCCTCCCGCTTCCACCATCAAAATCCCTGCCGCCTCCCCTTCCTCCACCGCGACCTCCCCTGGCCCCGCCTCTGCCACCACCTCTCTTGCTATGAAGATAAGACAGTTTGTTAGCTTTCTCCTGCCTCTCCTTACGCACCTGCTCCAGATCTTTGATCTCTGAACGCACATGCGCGTTAGGCACTGATGCTGACCATCTCTTCCCTCTTCGGCCACCTCTACCTGCCAAAGTTCCTCTTCAGACTTATTCACAGCTTACAAAAAACGATGAACTTGTTTGTGTGTTCCCAGTTAAAAAACAATGTATACCTGACATGCTTGGTGTGTCGTCTCCATCACCATCCTCTCCGCTAAATGCTTTCTTGTGAGTGCTATCTTTCCATTTCTTGTATATTGCACCTGCTTTGTTTGCCCTCACCTTGGCTCCACTCTCTGTCTTTATCTATTTTAGTTACAAGAGAGCCTCAAGTTAGAACACCATCAAACATTCTTTAACCAAAAAACTAAGTTTTCTTATTACCTTGCCACTGGCTGTTACACGATCTCCATTGTTTAACTTAATGTACTTCTTACTTTTCTGTTTACCAAAGACAAATCCAGAGTTTAATAAGATTACATTATTATGATGTATCTTAACTCATTATTACCTTGTCCCAGTGGTAATTTGTTTTCTGCTGCTTCATTCCCTGGCCATCATCTGCAACTAGATCTAGAACAGCAGCGTCCAATCTACATTCCGAAACTAATGTCAATATCATACAGAAAAAAAAAATGCCACAAAAAATATCTTTTTACCTGTTTGATCCAAACCCTTCGTTACCCCTCACAGATAGCCCTGCCTCTGAATGCTGCGTGTATAAGAGTGTAACGAAAAGTCAAATTCATGCGTTCATCTCCGCATTGTAGCTTTGACAGCTAATGCACATCACACAGAAAATGTTTGAACATAGGAAAAAATAAAAAAGACATACGTGGTTAACTGGTATGGAGCTGATATAGAACTCTTCGTCCTTGAAGGTTTGTTGTGCCGTTCTTTTCTTACCGCTTACTGAAATCAATGTAGAGTTTATGTTAAGGTAAGTTTAAAAAATGAAATAAAAAAACTAACCACACCACAGCAGCAAGCATACCTTTGCTTCCAGTTATTTTGTCCTCAATAGAAGTGGTAATGGGTTCATCAACTTCCTAGATAACGAAAAAAACTTATGTGAGTGAAACTATAAACGAGAGAGTACTTCAAAGGCTTAAACGTTAGCAAGATTTACCATTTCCAAATGATTATTGGAAGAAGTCTTCTGATTCTGCTGATCATGTCTCTTATTAATGATCTCCTCATGCACTTCCCTTTTCCTCTTCATCACATCAACCCATTGAAGTCCCTTCACATTTCTAGACCTGGCATTATCACCTTCTGCTTCAAGTATGGTCTGCTTGGGTCTACACCACAGAATCAACCATCATTAATAATCAAAATCAAATTGATCTTATAGATAGATAACTATAACAATACCCACCTGAAGTCTTTAATCTTCTGAAAAAACGCCATAGCCTCCAACTCACCACCTTCAATAATGCTTTTGAACATGGGATGCAACCCTTCTCTCGGCAACGCCTTTGCTCTCCTAATAGACTCTTTCGACGGCGCAGGCTTCGTACTCGTATACAACCGAAACGCCTTCGTCGACGTCCTCTCTAGAGAATCCAACTCCGCAGACGAATCAACCATCTCCTGTATCCTGTTAAATATAAGATCAATCGTCTTCTGCGGGAAACGTCCGTAGACGGTGACACCACTCTCGATCGCCTCGCTGGTCCTGCTCATCACTTCCTCCACGTTCTTCAACACCTCGTCCTCTGTCGGCGCGGGCCTGATGGGTTTGGACAGGAAGAGATGAAGGTCCAGAAGGTACGGCATGTCCTCGGGAGTTACAAACGATATCGCCGAGCCCGTGCGGCCGGCTCTCGCTGCTCTTCCCACTCTATGGACAAAGATCTTCGGTCTCGGTGGGAAGTCCCAGTTGATAACGTTGTCAAGCAACGGTATGTCGATACCTCTAGCAGCGATATCCGTGACGATCAGCAGCATTGTCTTCCTCGCTCTGAATCTTGAAACGTGGATCTTGCGTGCGTCTTGGTCCATGTCACCGTAACAGACAGAGGGGACGATGTTCTCCAGCTTAAACAGCGAGTTCACAAACTCCACGTGATGTTTCGTGGAAACGAATATGATCGTCTGTTCGTTAGAGCTTATATGCTCTCTCACCAAGTATATCAACGCGGCGTACTTCTCTTCGGGTCGTAACGTTAGGAACGAGAGTTTTAAGTCGGGGCTGATCTTGTTCTCTACGTCTAGTCTAACGAGCTGAGGCTCGCGGAGACCAGCCTTTGCGAACTCCGCGAGGGCGCT
Source organism: Raphanus sativus (assembly GCF_000801105.2). NCBI lineage: Eukaryota > Viridiplantae > Streptophyta > Magnoliopsida > Brassicales > Brassicaceae > Raphanus > Raphanus sativus. The sequence continues at coordinate 13,835,103 of NC_079517.1, forward strand.
TGGTAGTGTGGCGCTGAAGAGGAGGGTTTGTCTGTTTTCGCCTAGCTTGGCTAGGATCTGGTGGAGCTGCTCGGCGAAACCCATGCCGAAGAGACTGTCTGCTTCGTCGAAGACGACGTACTCGACTGTTCTTAGCGACATGTCGTCTACTTCCTCGAGAAGATGCATGAGTCTCCCCGGGGTTGCGATGATCACGTCGGGGCTTTTTGTTAGCTCTTCGAACTGGTCTTGCATGCTATCACCACCGACGAGTAAGGTAACGCGAAGATCTGAAACAATAGAGGAATCAAAAAGGTAATTTAAAACACAAATCAAAAACAAGTGTGTTAGAATTAAGCCCTTCAGACATCATAAAGATTTTTAAAAAACACAACTGAAACCAGTGTCCATGAGATTGAGATTGAGATTACAATTGAGTTCTTTAGAGATCATAAAAGTAATCAACAAGTGTTTTATAAATTGAGATTAGGTTTTTTCAGACATCATAAAGGAAGTAACAAGGTGTTTAAAACACAACTGAAAAAAGTGTTTTTATGATTGAGATTATGTTAAGACTTGAGTTCTTCAAACATCTTAAAGGAATAAAAATGTGTTTTACAACAACTAAAACCAAGTGTCTTAAGAATGAGATTAGGTTTACAATTAAACTCTTCAGACATCATAAAGGAACCAACAGGTGTTTAAAACACAACTCAAACAGGTTTTAAAAGACTGCGATTAGGTTAGAATTGAGTACTTTAGACATCATTAAGGATTGAGATTTAAGTTAGAATTGAGTTCTTTAGACAGTGCAAAAGGACAAGAATGAGATTAGGTTAGAACTGAGTTCTTCAGACAAGGAAGGAAACAAAAGACCAAACCTGTAAACTTTCCGAGCTCCTTAGCGAACTTAAGAGTCTGCTCAGCCAAATCACGAGTAGGCGACAAGATGAGCGCCCTAACGCCGCCCTGAGGGACGTGCTGTTTGAGCTTCTCAAGCATAGGGATGAGAAAAGCAGCGGTTTTTCCGGAACCCGTTCTGGCCATGGCGACGACGTCGACGCCGGAGAGGATCAAAGGCATCGTCTTCCGCTGGATCGGGGTGGGAACTTTGTACCCTTTCTTCTTGATTGCGTTGTAGACATTGGGACCGAGGTTTAGAGACTCGAACCCTCCGGATTTGCCTTTCTTCTTCTGCTTCTCTTTGCGGTGAAGCTCCGTGACCGAGCTCACCAGGAACCCCTTTCCTTCGACCATTTTGATTCGTGCGTGACTGCAGCGAATCTCCGAAGAAGAGGAAGAAGAAGAAGATGGTGAGATTGAGTTTAGGTTTAGCCGTTTAGGGTTTAAAGAGGAGATGATACACTAAAACCCTTTGGTGGGCTTTACTTATTTTGGGCCTTCAATTGCCGTAATATAAACCCAACAAAATGGCAATCAATCCTAACAAAAACCCCACTCGTGGGCTTGAGTTGCTTGGTCTGCAAGTCTTAGGTTAATGTTTTTATGTTTGTCTCCTCCATTAAACCAAAGTTTTTTTTTGCTCAAATTTGGTCCATTAAACCAAATTTGAAGACTTTAAAATATATTTTGTCCTAAGAATTAAGAAATAGCTCCAATTTTAGTAATTTTTGTCCCATAATTAGTCGGTTTGAATAGAAATCGAAAGAAACAAATAAAGGACTATATGGAAAAGAACAACCAATTACACTAACATATAATAAACCGAAACTTGAGACTAACGCAACGGATATAATTAAGGCCAACTAATATCAGCTTCATATATTAATATTCATGAGAAAAGAAAAAAAGTAAAATTTTCACCTTCACTACAAAAAAAGAGCTGTTTAACATCAGTTATTTTCAATTTTTGCATTACTTATAACTGATGCAAAAGAATTTTACATCATTTAGATAAGTGACTCTGAAAGTGGTGATGCAAATAATTTGTATCATTTTTATTATAAACTGATGTAAAAAATTCAAATATTTTCATCAATTATTGTAAATGATGTCAATATGTATCAGTTGTAAAAAAATGATATTAACAACTACATCAGTTTTTAAAATGATGTTAATATTAACATCGATTAAATAACTGATTTCAATTATTTATATCATTTATTAATAATTGATTTTAAATTAATATCTTGTTTTAAAAAGTATTTTAGTAATTATCATTTATAATTATTAAAAAAATACTATTTTTATAACGTATAACTTTTTTTTCTTCTGAACTACAATACAATGGAAAATTTTATAAATCAATTAAATAAAATATATTTTTTAATAACAATGATTTACAATTTTCAATGAAATATAGTCTAAAAGGAAAAGTAATATGGGGAAAAGTTGGAAAAAAAAAACAGAAGATGAATTCAAAGAAAAAAAATTGCAAAAATAGTTAACCAGAATTTGCTACGAAAGCTTCTTCAATTATGATCCGTGTTCTTCTTTTTCTTGATCCATATTTTAATCAAGAATCTCTTCTGGAGGCAAAGCTGAATCGATCAAAGCCAATATTTCCATAGACTTGTATTCTTCATCCAGATTCTGAATCAACATTGTCTCATCCTACACCTCTTCACTCTTCTTATCATCCTAACAAAGAAGGATCTTTCAAACATAAGTAAAAGTCCTCTATAAACTTTAAATTCCAAAAATCTGAGAACTAGGAGAAAAAAGAAAAGAGAAAAAAAAAGTACCTTATAAATTTTTGAATCCTATAAGAAGAAATAAAATCATCATCTTCATGACTCTTATAAACGTTTGATTCTTGTTGAACTTTTTAATCAGATAACTCAACCCGAAACTATAAACTTTAAACTGTTAAAAAGTTAAAGAAATTGAAAGAGTGAGAGGAAGATGAAGCTCTTAACAAAAAAAAAAGAGAGAATATGTTTTAGTTGATTGAAGTGAAACTGTTATATAAAAACATGGAAATTAAAACCACCAAAATATTCCCTTCGATAGAGATCTCATTTTTTTTTTTTTTATTTAACCATATTGGTTAAGTGCTTGTTAATTGTGATAGTGGTTCCTTCTTTTCGGGATTGTAACTGATCATTTTACGGCTTACAGTATATAAAATCACAATTCATTATTTTCATTTATTCTAGTCGGTGATTATTTTTTTTTGTTAATTATTAACTATAATTAGTTTATTAAATTTTGAATTAAAATGGGTGGGAAATGTCCCCACGAACAACACATTAATTTAAACTAAATTTAGATTAGTATTATTTTATTAAAGACGTCAAATAATTTCCTTTTCGTTTAAGTAAAATGAACTTGTATCATTTATTTAAGTAATGTTAATGAAAACTAGAATAATGTATCAATTATATAACTGATGTAAATTCATATTTATATCAGTTTTGTTTAAGTGACGTAAGTCAGTATAAATTTATATCAGTTACTTAAAAATGATGTAAGTTAGTATAGATTCATGTCAATTTTATCGAAGTGATGCTAATAATTTAATAACAACATCAATTATTGTAAATGATGTTAAGCATGCATTATTTGTATCATTTATTAATAAGTAATTTAAAATACAATCATTTATTTTTCTGATACAATTTATGTGATGTAATATGATCTTTTTTTTGTAGTGCTTGATGACCAAAGTATAATATTTAGTGCCAATTACGGTAAAACAGCCCGAAACAAAGCACTCGGTGGGTGCACTCCTGATCTGCTTTCTGGTTCTACAAACCCACGTGGATGAACAGTGGGGACACCAAGTGGAAGTTGAAAATCTCTTTTAGACACATGTCGACTTGTAAAAACAACAAGATGTCGTTTTCTGTAGAAGACATCCTCTTTCGTTACAACTCGATAAAACCTTTCTCCTCATCTCTTACCATCACGCAAACGTAACTGACTAAGTTCGGCACTGTTGATAATGTCTACGGCTGGACACTTTATTCGATGCCTAGGTTTTTATTTATAATCTTGTCTCTTTATGCAAACATTAATCCATCGGTCGTTGATCGTTCTACTATCTGTTATCTGTTAATTAGTTTTAGAGGTTTTGATCATATGTTATTTTTGACGACTTATGATGCGAACTTCTTAAAGATTGAACATGCTGATGTTTGTTACCAAAAAAAAAAGAAAATGCTGACGATACAAAACAAAACGTTACATGGTTGGTGTGGTTGCAGCGGCTGTGGCATGGGAAGCTGGAAAGCCACTGGTGATGGAGGAAGTCGAAGTTGCTCCACCGCAGAAACATGAAGTTCGTATCAAGGTTCACTTCACTTCTCTATGTCACACCGATGTTTGCTTCTGGGAAGCAAAGGTATATCAATAAGAACCCAAACAAGATTCATTAGTTACCTATAATCCTGAGTTATATCTCACAAGATTTTGGATTCTTGACTCTGCAGGGACAAACACCGTTGTTTCCACGTATCTTAGGCCATGAAGCTGGAGGGTAAAACAAAACAGCCCTAATCTTCTTTCATGTATTTTAGTGTTTAACAGATTTTTGGTTTTAGGGTTGTGGAGAGTGTTGGAGAAGGAGTGACTGATCTTCAACCAGGAGATCACGTTTTACCCATCTTCACCGGCGAATGTGGCAACTGCCGTCACTGCCACTCTGAGGAATCCAACATGTGTGATCTCCTCAGGATCAACACCGAGCGAGGCGGCATGATTCACGACGGTGAATCAAGATTCTCCACCAACGGCAAACCCATTCACCACTTCCTTGGAACCTCCACGTTTAGTGAGTACACGGTGGTTCACTCCGGTCAGGTCGCTAAGATCAACCCGGATGCTCCTCTTGATAAAGTCTGCATCGTTAGCTGTGGTTTATCCACTGGGCTGGGAGCAACTTTGAATGTGGCTAAACTCAAGAGAGGCCAGAGTGTTGCCATTTTCGGTCTTGGTGCTGTTGGTTTAGCAGCTGCAGAAGGTGCTAGAATATCTGGTGCTGCTAGGATCATTGGTGTTGATCTCAACCCCAGGAGATTCGAGGACGGTAGTTTAAAAGTTGATTAGTCCTTCGTTAATCTAATCTCCACACTTGCATTGAGTTTTGTTGTGTTGTGGGTGGCAGCTAAGAAATTCGGTGTGACGGAGTTTGTGAACCCTAGAGAGCATGACAAGCCTGTTCAGCAAGTCATCATTGAGATGACAGATGGGGGAGTGGACCGGAGTGTGGAGTGCACAGGAAGCGTTCAAGCCATGATTCAAGCATTTGAATGCGTTCACGAGGTAACGTCTCCTTCACATTGGTTCAGACCAACCATTCATAACTTTGATACATATGACCAGTCTTCTAAAAAACCATCAGGTTTAGGTGGCACCTAACCGATTTTACTATAACAAATTAATTTTCTATAACAATTTATTAAAAATTATTTACCACTTAACAATTTATTTCTTGTGTGATGTTTGTTTAAGGGATGGGGTGTTGCGGTGCTGGTTGGGGTGCCAAGACAAGACGATGCCTTCAGGACTCATCCAATGAATTTTCTTAACGAGAGGACACTCAAGGGCTCTTTCTTTGGGAACTACAAACCTAAAACTGACATTCCCGGGGTCGTTGAGAAGTACATGAACAAGGTAATGAGAGAACCCTTTCCTTTTACAAAAGTTGTGATCTTTACATATTAATAGAGATATCAAATGCTCTGTTGGACTGGTGGTTTCTATCATCAGGAGCTGGATCTTGAGAAGTTCATCACTCACACGGTGCCCTTCTCGGAGATCAACAAGGCCTTTGATTACATGTCGAAGGGAGAGTGTATCCGTTGCATCATCGACATGGGTGCTTGAATGGCTTTCAAGTGCCAATGATGTCTACTTTGTGTGTTTTTAGTTTCCTTTCCTTTATGCGCGCATTCACAGCAATAATAGAAATATATAGCTATACTCTGTTTCTAAGTTGGGTGTTTCCGTGTCTTATTTTATACCCCTTACCGTTGTAACAGATCAATTCTGGCGAGGTGTTTTTATACTATAAACTAAAAATATGCGAGTTTTTCTTATCTTCCACGTTTGTGTACACCATGATGTATGATACATGGGTCCGTCTTTAATACCATCCATCTCCTGTGGAATCCATACATGGGTCCGTCTTTAATACCATCCATCTCCTGTGGAATCCTTACTACACTTTCGACACCCGGAGATGAAACATGTGCGCAAGGTTCAAGCTTTTGTTAGACCCTATGGACCAGAATCTATGAGAGTGAGAGAGAAAGAGACTGTAACCAACAAACCTGTAGAGAGATATTGCCACGATGGACTTTTTGGCCAGTTTTACTCTGTAGATTGTTAAATATTCTTCAATGTCTTCCACTGTAAGGGGGAACATGAGCTGATCAATTCACACTTGTATGGTGGTGAAGCTTGGCAGAATCATGAAATCATAAATTGATATTAAAGAACTCACAGATTCTCAGCAAATGCCACAATGCTTCTTTGTCACAATATTCCAGCAAAACTGTAAGATCATGATTAATATCGGTTACTGGCTTCTTAGCTTCGGGTAAGAGAGACGGTTTTTAGTTTTTCTTAAATTTTAACTAAGAAAAAATTAAAAACGCTTCTTAAATAAAAGATATAAGAATTGTTTCTTAGTCGAAAAAGTGTAAAAAAATATTAAAATCATGAATTAGTCAAAAAAATATAAAAAAATATCAAAATCATGAATTTAAGAACTCCGGCTAAGAGATGTTCTAATGTCTCTACAGTAGCTAACCGCCTTATGTCTCCACGTTTTGATAAGGCTAACCGCCGTTTGTCCTCGCCATCTAGAAAATTGGGTTTATTTTACAAATTAAAAAGTTAGTGTTCATCGAAGGCAAATACCCAATAGAACAGGGTTTGTTTTGAAAAGAACAAAAAGGTTCATTTCTTCGTCCCGGATCTTCATTTCTAGATCAACGGAAGATCATCAAAAAGACCGAAACCAATTCGCCAAGCCTTGGTTGTAAAATCACCGCCGTAATTTCTAATCGAGCGATGGTGTTGGTCACTTCGGTGCGCGATTACATAAACCGGATGCTCCACGATATCTCCGGCATGAAAGTTCTCATACTCGACTCCGAAACGGTATAAAAATCCAGTAAACCACTAATCTTCTCCGATCCACAATCTTCGTCTGATTACAATGTTTTGGAATCGCAGGTTAGCAATGTGAGCATCGTGTATTCGCAATCAGAGCTGCTTCAGAAAGAAGTGTTCCTCGTGGAGATGATCGATTCGATCTCCGTATCGAAGGAATCGATGTCGCATCTGAAAGCTGTTTATTTCGTCCGCCCTACTTCGGATAACATTCAGAAGCTTCGGTACCAGCTAGCGAATCCTAGATTCGGAGAGCACCATCTGTGTACGACTGATTGATTGTTTCAAGAATCTCTAGTTTTATCATCAATTGTTAAATAGTTTGATTGATTCTCTTTTTTTCTAATGAATGTTTCAGTTTTCTCCAATCTGTTGAAGGATACTCAGATTCACATCTTGGCTGATTCGGATGAGCACGAGGCTGTACAGCAAGTTCAGGTGATTGCTACAGTCCTACCTTCCTTCGTCCATGATGTTTTGAGTAGGAGAATGATGCTAAAATATGTTATTTTTTTAGCTGTCTGTAATAAAATTTCTCGGCAATCAGTGTGGAGCTTATTATATCCTCTGCCTGTCTCAAGCTTAGTGATTTAAACCTGTGTTGCTTTGTGTTTTGAGAATAGGAGACTGATGCTAAAAGAAAGTTTCCTAGTATATGGTTTAAAGCTGTCTGTAAGAAGTTTCTCGGTTTGTTATGAAACTGTCATTATAATTGTGGAGCTTTTATTTTCTCCATGCGTGTCGCAAGTTTACTGATTCCAACTTGTGTTGCTTGGTGAACTCGACGTAGTAGTGGTTGGCTTAAGATAGTCTTTTTTTTTTTTTGGTTTTTATGTTGCAGGAGTTTTATGCAGACTTTGTTGCTGGTGATCCATATCATTTCACTTTGAATATGCCGTCAAACCACCTCTATATGCTCCCTGCAGTTGTCGATCCCTCTGGTTTGCAGCGCTACTCCGATCGGGTTGTTGATGGAATTGCGGCGCTGTTTCTTGCTTTGAAACGTAGACCTGTCATCAGATACCAGAGGACCTCTGATACTGCAAAAAGAATTGCACAGGAAACAGCGGTAAGTGTGGAACTGTGGGACCAGACTCTTCAAAAGTTATTCCTTTCGCTAATCATATGGTGCATGCATGTTGGTGGGATGTATTCATTTGAAAAACACTTTGATGTTTCAGAAATTGATGTACCAGCACGAAAGTGGTCTTTTCGATTTTAGACGGACTGAAAGCTCTCCGTTGCTGCTTGTAATTGACAGAAGAGATGACCCCGTTACCCCATTGCTCAATCAGTGGACATATCAGGTTAACTTGACTAAAAGAGATATTATTGTGCTACTCTCTGGTGTGTATTATGTCCATATGTTCAGAGTAAGTCTTGCTCATTTACGAGATCTTTCTGTAGGCAATGGTGCACGAACTCATAGGACTTCAGGATAATAAAGTGGACTTGAGAGCCATTGCAAGTCTTCCAAAAGATCAGCAAGTTGTGATTATTCCCCAGTACCGTATTTTATTAGTTGAAAATCTCGCAGCTAGCTAACTAGTCCCTTTTCCCGGCAGGAGGTGGTTCTCTCATCAGAACAAGATGCATTCTTCAAATCCAACATGTACGAAAATTTTGGGGATATTGGAATGAACATCAAGCGAATGGTAGATGACTTTCAGCAGGTGGCAAAGAGTAACCAAAATATCCAGACAGTAGGTAAAAAAATATGGATAGTCTTGATCCTGCAAAGACATTCAGTTTCTGGTGCTAGTGATGATTATAATTTGTGAATGCGTTGATTTTACAGAGGACATGGCCAGATTTGTTGACAACTACCCTGAGTACAAGAAGATGCAAGGCAACGTCTCAAAGCATGTAACCCTGGTTACTGAAATGAGCAAGCTAGTTGAAGCAAGGAAACTCATGCTGGTCTCACAAACAGAGCAGGACTTGGCTTGCAATGGGGGCCAAGGAGCTGCATATGAGGTAGTTAATACCTGTGGTGAATATTCTATCTATTCGCTGTCCCACAGGAAAATCGCATGTTGCGTCCATCAAAAATAACCAGACAGAAAAGTGATTTTTCAGTAGCAAACATGCAGAAAGTCCGACTGAATAATTTGGCATTCAATACCTCTGACTCTCTTTTTCATGCTTATTTACAGGCAGTGACGGATCTCTTAAATAACGAAAGTGTGTCTGACATCGACCGGCTACGTTTAGTAATGCTGTATGCTCTGCGCTATGAGAAAGAGAATCCCGTTCAGTTGATGCAACTGTTCAACAAATTGGCTTCACGGTCTCCCAAGTACAAACCAGGGGTAAAGTAAAACTTAGCACCTTTATGTTTGAATTGCATCTCTTTCTTGTACCTTTGAATATATTCTTCTGCACCTCTTTTAAAGATGGATAATTATCTGTAGTTCTGCTACTACTAAACTTGGTTACCTGTTTAATCGAGTTTTGTCCATGGTTGTTCACTTTTTCTAACTTATATATTTCTGTAAAAAAAGACCTGAAGTTTATACTTGGGTTTGCATTTTTTTCATATCATAACTTTCTGGATGTCACACAATTGCAGCTTGTTCAGTTTCTCTTGAAACAAGCCGGTGTGGAGAAGCGTACTGGTGATCTGTTTGGAAACAGAGATCTTATGAATATAGCACGCAACATGGCTCGTGGACTTAAGGTCACCTCTCAAGGAACTTAGTATATCTCCCCATGTCATGTTACTGACTTGTTGAAAAATATACAGGGGGTTGAGAATGTGTACACTCAACATCAGCCTCTTCTGTTTCAAACGATGGAGAGCATAACGAGAGGGAGATTACGAGATGTAGACTACCCTTTTGTTGGAGATCATTTCCAACAGGGACGGTATGTGCACCTATTCATGTTTTGGTTATTCGTTAAACTTGCCTTAAACTAATTTTATACATAATTACTGCTTCATAAAGGCCACAAGAGGTGGTGATATTCATGGTTGGTGGAACAACGTACGAGGAATCACGCTCTGTTGCTCTGCAAAACGCCACCAACTCTGGCATTAGGTTTATTCTCGGCGGCACTGCAGTGCTTAATTCCAAAAGGTACGTTCAACTAAAATATAAGCCCTCAGTTCAATGTTCGTATGTCATAACCAAAGACTGTATTATAAGAACTCCTAGCTAGCTGAAGAAGTGAATTTGATTTGTGTCAGATTTCTCCTGGACTTGGAAGAAGCACAAAGGATAGCAAGATCAGGTAGCCATATGGTGTGAAGAGATTGTACAACAACAGAGTTTTGTGTAAATTAGTCTACATATTATGATTAAACAAAAGGTATAACACGGAGAACTAAACATGCGTGTGTTACCTACCATTACTTGGGAGAGAGAATGAAAGAAGAAGATTGCGGTCGAATCTTTCGTACACATGACAACTAACTACTCAGATATCGAATTGGGATTGTTGTGCGTATTCAAATCGTGGTACAGTTTAATTTGATTGTTCTTCTTACAAACTAATCAAGAAATGTTAACTTCAGGGTTTGCTCTTGCATTAAAAGTTTACAAAGTAGATTACTTTGGGTTTACTATCTATCAAACTTGTAGTCACGTTTTCTGTATGTTGCAGGTCGCATAAATTTTAGATATTAGTATGTGTTAAAATTTTCAGCTAGATGAAATAACTTTTTTTTTTGCTAAGAAGCTAGATGAAATAACGATTTTCAGAGACTCTCTACAACATACTACAGAATCAATATCTAACTGTTTCCCATCCAAATAAAAAGTCAAACACTTGCAGAGTTCTTTTAAGACGTTAACGATCACCATGTTCGAAACTGGTATTTTGTTTGTTAGAATTTAGAATATTCTCTTTGTAAATAAGATGAGATCGTTGTGAATATTTTGTAGTTTACGATATTTGTGTAACCAGTTAGGCTATTTAAACCATGTTAATAGAACAACACTCCTTGAGGGAGTTTGTAAACTTTCATGGTATCGACCAAAACCATCATGTATAGTCATCTCGTGAAGAACTGGTCGCCATTGCCACTTGCTCTCATAGTTCCACCATATGTAAATAAAAATTTGTTTTAACGGGAACCTTAAAAAACAGACGTCGCCTGAGAGATTCTAACTCCCGCAGGGAAACCCCATGTACTTAGCAGGCACACGACTTACCACTCGGCCAAAGCGACTTTTGCTAATTTTTGGATCTAATTTATTTATTAACTACTGGTATTTATATATATATTTTTGTATTTTCAGCAATAACAGTCACTTCTTTTGGCAAATAAGGACAAAGAATAAGCACTTTGCTTTTTGAAGACTTGCCTACCGAATTAAATGTAAAGATGAACTATAAGCAATATAAAATAAACAGTAAATTCTATAAGTTGTAAACTAACAAGTTTATACGACATCAATAAAAAGTACGTAGAAAAAGACACATCTTTGTCTTGGCCGCTTATACTTAGTGGGATCATTGCATATTCAGTTGTGATTATCTTTAACATTTGTCTATGGCAACTAAGATTTGGTGGACAGTTCGCGTATTTGAGCTCAGTTTAGCTTAACGACAAAGATATTACTCGTTTGACCTGTAAGTTATGCTAATTGCACTTCTTTGCACTACAAATTAAACTGTAAAATTTGAAGTATACTTTTTTTTCGTAAACTAATTTGGAGTATACTTGCATATATATAATTATCGTAGAAATAGAACCCTATACGCAACATCGTCCTTCTTCATTATTTGGCAATGTTATTTCATATCCTTTACATTAAACTATATATATATATTTCAACTAGTATTAGAATATATATATATATATATATAATATATCATTTAAATTAAACTATATATCATATGAAAATATATTTATATTTTGATATTTTCACTGAACATATATTAAAAATTAATATTTTAATTTTGAAATTTTTTTTTTTTTAAATGATTATAAATTACTGAAACCACTAAGCATTCACATTAAAAATAATTCGTTGGTTTAAAAATTTTGTTACACAAATATGCAAATAATCATAAATAAATGAGTAGAAGGCATATTTAATAAATATCCATATTAAAGTATTATATATCTATGTTAATATCGTTTAAATTTAATTATACATCATATACATAGATAAGATTGATTGTTTTGATATATTTACCCTAAAATGATTGCGAACAAACGAGAGTGATCGTTTAATTTATATATGCATGCCAATTTATTACATAATAGTAACTGATTTATTAGTTATTTAATATATAATTATTATTTTTATTATTTCATATTATGCAGAAAACATAAAATAAGTAATAAATACAAAATATTTATTCTGCACAAGATGCATATCTTAACCTAAGTATACATCTCTTTAATAATTTTAAGTCTTAAATATTTCTAAATCTCAGGTAAAAACAAAATAAAAATGAGAATAAACTCCAAAATAAATATTTGTATCCAGCAATAACCAAAATGAAATTATGACATAAAAATAGAAAAATATTAAAGATAGATATGATTAGCACATGAACGTAAACTTCTTATAACCATAATTAACTTTTAAGTTGTAAATAATGATTTAAACCGAGCTGAAATAGTTTCATTGTAACCAAATAGTAGATCTGAGATTCTTCAGCCTAAACGTTAGATTCTTATGTGATAAGTGATTTTTTTTGACCTAAAATAATTTTAAAAATGAGATAAGCTCATCAGTAAACAAATTATGTAATTAATAAATTTTTAAAAATTATTTAAGGGCCAAAAATATTAATTCTATCATTAATATAATTTTTTTTCATACAATATTTCTTAAATATTTTTCATATAAATTCATCATGTACAGAACACATATCTTATCGGAGTACAATATAGTAGTATATGTTAGGAAATTTTAAATAAACACGTACTCTTGGTTGAACCTCCGTTGACCCGGATCCCAATGGCAATGGCCTTTTCCTCCGGAATAGTTAAAGGCATGCTTAATTAACGTAACAATTGACCAATCGCTCTGTGTAATGTGGTCTACAAATTGATATCAAAGATCCTTACCTTGCGATTGAAACCGATTCTCCATGGGCTCATCTCAGAGACACAGTCCGCTTTTGTACCGGGGAGAGCTATCTCCGATAATGTCCTCATCACACATGAGACTCTACATTACCTCAAGAACTCAAATGCCACAAAAAAGTGTTCGATGGCGGTGAAGACGGACATGAGCAAGGCCTACGACCGGCTAGAGTGGAGCTTCATCGAGCTTGTTCTTGAGAGAATGGGTTTTCACAGCACCTGGATTGATCGCGTCATGGCTTGTATCCGGACGGTTTCATATTCCTATCTGGTCAATGACTCTGTCCAAGGTGCAGTCATCCCAACCCGAGGGATCCGACAGGGAGACCCGCTCTCTCCGTATCTGTTTATCCTTTGCAGCGAGGTGCTGTCCGGCCTATGTGCAAGAGCGCAGCGTGGGGGCCTTCTATCGGGTATTAGAGTTGCTAGGGGACTCCCAGGATCAACCATCTTCTATTCGCCGACGATACCATGTTCTTTACGGGAACAGATGAGCTGAGCTGTGACACGCTACACCTGATCCTGCAACAATACGAAGCAGCCTCGGGACAGAAGATCAACCCGACTAAGTCATCTATCACCTTCTCTGCAAAAACATCCCAGGAGACTCGATCTCGAGTCAAATCTCGCCTTGGAATTGCAAGAGAAGGAGGAGTAGGCAATATCTCGGTCTCCCCGAACATTTCGGTAGGAGAAAGAGAGACCTATTCACCTCGATAGTCGACCGTATCCGACAACAGGCAAAGAGTTGGAGTACTCGGTTTTGTCAAGTGCAGGTAAACTGACTATGTTAAAGTCGGTACTCTCAGCCTCACCAAACACACACCATGTCCTGCTTTGAGCTGCCGGTGAGCTTGTGTAAGAGGATTCAGTCTGTTATGACACGGTTCTGGTGGGATGATAATGACAAGAAAAAAAATGTGCTGGACATCGTGGTCAAAGCTCACTAAACCGAAGAAGATAGGAGGATTGGGTTTCAGGGACATTCAGCTTTTTAATAAAGCTCTTCTGGCCAAGCAGTCATGGCGTGTTCTGACTAAGCCCGATTGTCTTCTCTCTAGAGTATTGCGAGGCAAATACTGTCACAAGACGTCTTTTCTCATGGTTGGAACGCCATCAAATTGTTCTCACGGCTGCGAGGACTCTTACATGGACGAGATTTGATCGTATCTAACTTGGGAAAGGCTGTGGGAGATGGAAACTCTACTCGTGTCTGGAAGGACGCTTGATCAAATCCGATCTCCTCATCAGACCCATGGGACCTACGAGAGACGGAGAGAGCGACATCTATGTCTCGGACCTTCTGCTGAGAGGCACAAACGAGTGGAACAAGCCTTTGATTGAGAGCCTCCTCCCAACGTACGCGGATAATATCTACTGTATGAGACCAAGCCGTCTCGGTGCAACAGATAGATGGGTCTGGATACCTACCAACTCTGGTGTCTACTCGACAAAGTCGGGATATTTGAAGCTGTCAAACAACAGGAACAGGAAGATGAACAAAGGAGGATCTCTCAGGGCATCCATCAAAGTGCCCATCACAGCAGACTCCACAACTTCGATTGGAATAGAAGCATTTGGAAGGTTAAAACAGCCCCAAAGATCCAAGTGTTCCTCTGGAAGATAGTTCAAGACGCCTTTCCTCTAGGGATGGCTCTACAAAGACGTGGAATCCTGACACAGCCGGTTACTTGTGCACGATGCGGGGAGCAAGAATCAGCGGAGCACCTATTCTTACAGTGTGATTTTGCCAGACAAGTCTGGAGCTTACTCCCGACTACTAGACCGCTTCGCAATATGATGGCGGACTTTGATCATGTTCTGAGCTCCTCAGCGGAATTGACATGCCTCCCTCCTACGGGAATCTCCGGTAATATCTTCTCATGGGTTTGTTGGTGTATTTGGACTGCACGGAATCGCTTGATTTTTGAAAACAGGACACTAGATGCAGAAGAGGTCATCTGCTCTGCTCTGCGACTAGCACGTGAATGGCATAATGCCCAGTTAACCAAATCACAAGCGACAGGAACAGTGAGGAACGACTACACTCCTGTACAGGCAAATGCATCGACACGACTCTATACTCTGCATACAGACGCTGCGTGGAGAGCACTTGATAGAACTGCAGGGTGTGGATGGATTATATACAACCCAGACGAGAGAGGAACGACTACAGGCACATCGACGGAACTCTGTGTCGCATCACCATTGATGGCGGAAGCTCTAGCTGTACGGGAAGCCCTGCTGCAAGCGAAAGCCCTCCATCTATCCAATATCTGCCTCAAATCAGATAATCAAGTGCTCATCAAAGCACTAAACTCGAAGCAACATCCGGTGGAGATCTACGGAATCAACTTGGATATCGAGAGCCTATCTTTTTCTTTTTCTTCTATTTCCTTCGTTTATGTCTCTAGAAATTCGAATTCGGCTGCAGATGCACTTGCAAAGTCTGCTTTGTACTCTGTGAACTACTAGCTTCGTTTCTGCGTTTTCTTTAATTGAAATGTTTGGTGTTCAAAAAAAAAAAAATTAACGTAACAATTAAATTTAGTTTAGTTATCGTACGATGATTTTGATTAATGCGTTAAGTTGATTTTCTTTTCTTTTTGAAAGCTAGGTTAACTTAATATTCACCTCATGAGACGGGTGTTGATTTATGTTTTCGTCGTGTACTCACGCAATACTTAGTTGGTTTAACATATGGCTCACCCTATGGCTGGATTTGCGTATGAAAAGTGAACTATTCAAACATAAAATAAACAGGCACATCTTTCATGAAAAAATAAAAAGATATTAAACCTCAAATCGTTGGATTTGCATAGAGGTGTCAAAATGGGTCAAATGGATCAACCCAACCCATAATTCAAATGGGTTGATTGTTAATGGGTCATAGGTTAACCCAACCTATTTATTAAATGGGTTGGGTTAACTCATAATCCATTAAATTAAATGTGTCAAATGGGTTAATGGTTGACCCATCAACCCAATATTTTATACCGAACCATTTTTAAAAACAAAGAAGCAAAGTAACACATATAAAAATAACGTTTCAAAACAATATGATCAAAACAACGTTTCAAAACACATACGATCAAAAGGTTTCATCATTCATCAATATCAAGCTTCAGTTTTGAAAAAAAAAGTTTCATCAACAATAATATCTTTCACCTGCACCAGCTACTGCTACTGCGTCTCTTCTTGGTCCATCTGCACATTTTACATACACCAGACCAGAGTATAAATATATTGCATCAACCTAGCACAAATCCTCTGCATAGAATCATTACGACTTTATTAACATAACTGAGAACTTCAAAATCCTCACGAAGACAAAGCTGAAAACGTTTTTTAACAACCACTAAACATCTCCATCACGAAGCTAAATCTTATTATAATAACACACATACACACTCTTGGATCAACTGTGAATTGAGCCTAAGCACACACAGTTTTGTTTATCAATCTATGACACAGAGCTTTCACTCAGAGCTTCAGAGCTTGCGAACACTAACTCGTACGAGACAGAGGAGACTCTGTTAACTATACAAAGATGCTAAAATCACAGAACACATATGCTAACTATACAAAGCTATTCAGTTGAGAGAGTGAGAGACAAGAGACGATTGAGAGATATGAGCATAAACTAATCAGGAAAAGAATACTAGACTCACCACCAGCTATAGTTCCATGGTGCCTAACTTAGTTTCTCTACTTATGTAACATAACCTAATAGCAGAAACCAAAGAGAACTGCACCAACAACATTAAACAACTGGATGCAAGAGATGTGTTAAAGGGTAGGCAAACGCATCAGATGATTCAGACAAAACCCTATGAATCTCACCTTAACATAGCTAAGATTGTTGCTCTTAAAATTACAAAGAACACAAACAAACGTGTTATACAGCTAAACTATCAACAATACACGAGAACACAAACGCCTTCACACGAGAATACAACAGAGACAGTAGAGGAGAGGAAAAACCTTCACCGTGAAGAGACTCTGAGAGAGATGAGAGTGGGTCGTCGGAGGAGAGAGAGATCGAAACCCAAATCGGAGGAGATGAGAGATCGAGCCGGAGAAGATGGATCACAAGAGATGGAGAAGAGAGAGATCGGCGTCTGGTGTCGATGAGAAGAGAGCGAGAG
The DNA here is from genome assembly GCF_000801105.2 of Raphanus sativus. Taxonomy (NCBI): domain Eukaryota; kingdom Viridiplantae; phylum Streptophyta; class Magnoliopsida; order Brassicales; family Brassicaceae; genus Raphanus; species Raphanus sativus. Next base: position 13,852,362 of record NC_079517.1, read on the forward strand.
ATGATGTCGATGAGAAGAGAGGGATAGATTTTTTTTTTTTAATTAAACCAAATGGTTAAGAATTGACCCAATCCAATAGACCCATTTAATTTGTTAACCCATAAACCTGCTAACCCATACATCTGCTAACCCATTAATCTGTTAACCCATTAACCTATTGGATCAAAAATAAACAGTTCATTTGGATTAATGGGTCAATTTGGGTTGGGTCAACCCATGGGTCATGACCCATTTTGACACCCCTAAATTTGCATAAGAGTTAGTGCATGTACGTGCTGGTTAATATGTCAAGTCATTAATTATGACTGACTAATGCCCAAGCCAAAAAGTCAATTAAGAGTAGATCATCTTATAATGCTTATTTTACCTGCAAATTGGTTTTGGAAAATGATACAGTATAACTTTTTTAAATTAATATTCGATAAATTAATATATACTAAAAAAATTTATAAACTAATATAATTTTATAGTTCCAAATTAAATTTTTGGTTTAATTAGTATATCGATAAATTAATAATCTCTATAAATTAATAAAAAAATTAGTTTTGATGTAATTCCAACATTAATAATTTATAGAGGTTTTACTGTAGTTTCTTACATATCTTATTCAATTATTTACTAAATAGGAATAAATTGAATTTTAAACCCAAATATTTATAATTCTCATTGACTAGACACAAAATTCATTTGTTAGAATTGGTTAATTATATATAAGAGCAGCTTTATCGGCTAAGCACTCAAAAGGAGGTTCTTAGAAATAAAATACTGGAATAGTACTTTAATTTGTTTTGTATAAATAACTAAAACTAAATATCTAAACCATTTTATATTGATATGTGAGAGGAATAGTTTCTTCCCGAGTCTCATTTGAAAACTTATTGTTGTGTTTTTATCAATTTGTTTAAATGTATAAATATCCATTAAAAATCTTCCACTGGAGGTGTTTTAAGCGGATAATTTGTGAATTAAACTCAGAGGGTGGTAAATTATTAAATACCAAGTTGATAAGATGACCGAGTGATTGTGGTTGAGTGATAAAGAGACGAGACTGAGATACTAACATGTTTCAGGTTCGATCCACCTCTTGCATGAAACTAAATCACAATTATCTTGGTCACCTTATACGGATATGGACCTATACTTTAGAGCCCATTTGAATATCGAAGAGAGGATTTATCCGTGGAATACATCTTCCTTTGAAGATTAGTCGGGGTCTCTCCATTAGTCTGGAATACCTCCAGAAAAATGATAAGATTCTATATCTGCCAACTAACAAAACTATATGATAAGTGATAACACATTTTAAGTAATTATTTATAGACTTCACATTCTAACTAATTAATATCCAGCCTATATATACCTTGATCATATAATTAGTTTAATTCTCTAAAAACACACACAAAAAAGCATGCTTTTGCTTAATATAAAAGGTAGGATACTCTAATCACATTTGCGGTGTTACGTATTGCGTGATTTGTTTTAGCTGTTGTTATAGAACATCCGAGTATAGCAAAGAAAGCTATATAAAGTATACTATATGTAATCGAGTATATTGAACTCTGTTGTGAATCCAATAATTAAATAAAACTCACAGAAATTAGGCTAAAATGAAAGTTTTAAAAAGAGGGATTATATTTTAAAATAAAAACTAAAGGAAATGGGGTCCAAAATTGGAAGACTCAAAAGGTTCAGACATCGACGTGCCATTTTCGTCGATGTGGTAATAAAAGCTAGAACAAATATTAAAATACCAAGGCGGACTAGGTGGATACTCCGGGTCAACGTACACGAACTCGCTCCAGGACTCATCGTAACTCGTCTCTAGACTCGGTAACTTCACTATCTCGCTTAGTTCTTCCGCTTTGGATGATGACGCTGCTTCCTCGCTCAACGGTGACAACGATGAAGACGACGTAGACGTTGAGGGATCAGAGATGACAACGGCAGCAGAGGAGGAAAAGTCCATGGCGGCGGCTACGGCGGCTGCGGCTTGAACGTCACGGGGAGAGGAGGAAGCTGGACGGGGAAGGCAAGTGGCTAGCTCCGGGAAGTTGAGAACCGCGGAGGTTCCTTTGATGGTGAGAGCAGCCGCGTCGTGTGCACGCGCAGCCATCTCTGCGGTGGAGAAAGTGCCTAGCCAGATACGGCTCTTCTTGCGTGGCTCACGGATCTCGGACACCCATTTGCCCCACGTCCGCATCCGGACTCCTCGATATCCCGGGTCGGGTCTAACCCGTTTCTTGTTACTGGTTCGATGGGATTGATCTTCTTGATCTTGGTGGTGATGCTGGCTCTCCTCCTCTTCCTCCACTTCCACCGTAGACGGTTGTTTGACGGAGGAGATGGATGATCCAGTCATTGACACGTATGTTTTGACTCCGTGAGTGTGAGAAGAGTACGCACGTACGTAGGGGTTATATAAAGGCTTGATAGAGAAAGAGAGAGAGAGAGAGAGTATTGAAGTTAGACAAGGACAGTGGATCGCTTATTTATGACGACAGGTGTGTTCACATCACGTTAATATATATATTTGAAAATGACCAAATTAATTTTCTTTAATACAATGTTAGTACACTAGGCAAGTAAGTGTTTACTTATAATTTCGTGATAACATATGCGCACGGTCCATGTATAAACCTTATTATATGGATGGAACTGACTAAGAACTTTCGCAATAGAAAAGGAAGAACAAATTATGTTAGAAATAGGAGTTCAATCCTTCACATGATGTTGCTATACATACATTAGCTATAGGTAAAATGTTTTCTCTGATCGAAATAAATCTACTAATAAAAAGATCCTGTGCAAAAGCACACTGAGCAGAGCAATTGGTATAAGCCGGCACTGACTAATACCAAAATGGAGACAAGAACTAGATATACAACATATCTTTATTTTGTCTGGTATCGAAAAGGAAGAATGATACAGTAACACAGTACTAGTATAAATGAATGTCTTTCGGTGGAAATTAAGTTCCCCAACTAAATCAGAGTTGGAAATTCGAATCGAGAACTATAGCTTTCATATCATATACTACGATGCAGTGCTACTTATATATATCATAATAATGTTGGCTCTTTTTACATTCATCATTGATGCTTGGCTGCTTTTACGGTTGCCCTTTTCCTCACCCGATGACTCTCTCTCTCCCTCTTTCTGATGTATATGGTATTCTATGCACTATCTTTAGGGTTTTTTTCTTTTCATATAGGGTTTAAAATTGATTAAAAATGCAAATGAACATATCACAGAGTATGGTTTACTGTCAGAGTGGGGAACCGTCAGAGTGGACATACATGGAAACTAACTAGAAGGAAGGGAAGAGGAAGAGAGATAACTAAGGAGACCCACAAGGAGTGAAGGCTCTTTGTCCCATCTCAGCATGGCATTTCTGACAACTGTCAACACCCTTCCCACGTGCCTTTTATTATAATCTCCGTAATTTTTATTTTCATTCTTCCATACATTCTCTATTAATGTTCATTTACCACACACTTATATCACTATTCAACACATTTCACAGTTTATGTTTTCTACCTATTTTTGTTTTGTCATGGTAATCGATTTGATCGTGACGTTTTCAGTACGCGAGAGTATCATTGTAATGTATTTTGATATTAGTTATGCTAGAACGTAGCCATTGTAATTGTGGAGTATAACATAGTAATAATTTTGGACAGCTACTTACAAGTCTTATTATGTTTTTTTTTTGTCAGCAAGTCTTCTTATATATGTTTATTTTAGTTTATACTGGTTAAGTGAGTTAAAAGGCAGTGTAATTGTGTAAACTAGTATATTTTATTTCTTAAAAAAACTAGTATATTTTTACATTTGTAGTATTACTAGGTAGTGTTAGCTTCTATATTATAATAACACCGGTATTCAAAATATATCTTTCATGGATTGTAATCCTTACGCTAGCTAGTTAATTAATAATAGTATAATACATATATATTTGGTAATAAACACATGGGTAAGGAAGGCTGACTTATGTGAAAATATAATACTCAGAGAACAAAATATCGAGATAAATATATACACGTTTTAATTATATTACCTTTTTATATCGGCTAAAGCAGTAATTCTAAAATCAATACTATTAAATTAGAAACATGACCATGACCAGTCGATAAATGTTTAATCTAACAATTAATTTTTCACGTTATATACTTAAAAAATAAACCATATGTCTACTAACTGCATCTAAATAATCGGGAACCACTTTTCTAATTGCATGTCTTATTTAATCAAACATGTGCATCAGAATATGTTAGCAAATGGGTCTGGCCTAAATTATTATCTCCGAAGCACGGGTCTGATAATGTATAGTTTGTTAATTATGAGTCTGGCATGGATTAAATTAATGTATCGTTGTTAATGTATTTTTGACAAATTATTATGTGTAATATTATGTATAATAATAACGTTATCTATACTATTATTTGAGAAGTGAATTTACTTATTTGT